>NW_017307048.1:754750-768445 GCF_000935625.1 Nanorana parkeri | reverse complement strand
TAATAATTTTGAAAAGCCTTTTAAGTATAGATACATTTGCTCAGTAGTGGGTTGGATGAATTAACTGAGTTTTTGATCTGTAGTGTTACATTAATTAACTATTTATTATTTTGTTCTTGATTTTAAAATTAACTCATTTAAAAATATTGTTGTATCACGGAAGTGAGATTTTAAGAATTAATTTGGAATACTGGTTATGTTATAGCTATGGAAGTAAGATTTTATTAAGTCTCACTGTACATCAAGAGCTCTCGATAACCATGTTCATTAATTATGGTTACATTTATATATCATTGGAGGCTATGTACTCTGTGGATTAGCATTGCACAATGCTTTTATTGTAATAATGAGATGATGGGAAATAAGGGTTCTTGATTTTATATGTTCATTTTATATGCTCTTTTTAAAAATTTTGATAGGTAGTTATCTTAAGTGATGTTACCCAGCAATGGGTTACAGGTGCCTTTAAGAGGAATAAGCTTCCTGGTCTCCTTGGTAGCGAATTAGAGATATTATGCACCGCCTTGCCACCAACACTTTGAGCTCTGGACAAAAAGTCGTTTGAGGTGAAACGTATGTCGGGCGGAGTTTGCTGACCTGAGGCGGAACCGAGTCTGTGGATTCGCTATCTGTGTGAAAGTCATAGGAGCATTTGTACTTTTCCACTTATTGATCTTATCGAATGTGAGTAGTTTTACAAAAAAAAAGATGTTTTTTGGTAACCAAATGGTCTGTGTGATGATCTGTATTCTGTTTTATTGTTGGTGTGGATGAGCGATACTTTCCAGAATTAATTGGGATTAAACATTGGAGTCTGTGAAACGATCCTTGACTGATTAAGGGCAGGTGAACCCTTCTTGGCTACATACGGGGTAACATGCTGATGACCTTGTCTCTGAGAGGTCTATCCATAAGGTGAGAGGCAGATATTCTTATTTCACACGGGTGAAGAAACAGTCAATAGATGTAATACGAGTGGATACACCAACAAAACACCAATGTTGTTTGCATGACTGAAGCACTATATGTGGACTGATAATTTTTACACTGATTGAAACACTTCATGTGGACTAAACACTTTTTTGCACTTTTTTTTTTTAAATTGACAATTTTTATTAAAGTTTTCAGACAAAGGTGATACAAACATCTTCGCGACATTATGATAAAACATAGCCAGACCTCCGGTGGGATCTTGGTTTAACAAAACAAGTATAAGGAATAGTACACACCATGGATGCTAATGCGCATAACATTTTGACTATTCTGTATCAAATCAGCGCCAATGTAGTTACTTATTCACAGCTAATATGTCTAACCATGTATTCTCTTGTCTGCTATATTTATATACTGCTGGTAAGTTCCCATGTCCGGTCGGCTCGGTAGTCGTATATGCGTAACCAGTTTGCATCAAATTTCAGAAGAAATTAGGAAAGCAAGTATATAGAAAGTAGAAAAGTAGGAGAAGAACAAAACAAAATTGAACTGCCACATTCCTCTGTGTAGTTTCAATAAAATACCAATAAAGTAGTGTAATGGTTCGGGTCTGGACGTTCCATTTTCCGGTATTCTTTGTCGCTATGAACTCCTGGGTTATCTACTACCCTCATCTATTCCTACACGTATGTTTTCTTACAATTATTTCTTACAATTATGTCTCCCCCAAGTGGTCTTCTTCTAAGTCCAGGCACTCCAAACTCCCTTGTGTGCTGTTAAAGTATTGTTAAGCCTCGCAGTCAAATATTCCATGGACTGGACCTCTTTAACTCGAGCATATAGCTCAGTTCTAGAAGGTGGAAGTTGTCTTTTCCATTATACTGATATCAAGCATCTTGCCGCAGTTAGTATATGCATAGCCAGTTTTTTATCAGTTTTTGATAATTGTGGAAATGGAAGGCTTAACAAGTAGTGTATATGAGCTAAAGGAAGTGAGTGACCAGTTACATGTTCGAGTGTGTGTTGCACCATTTTCCAATAAGGTTGTAATGTAGGGCAAGACCAAAATATGTGGAATAGAGAACCTATGTCACTGCCACACCTCCAGCAATTTGGGGACGTTGATGGGTATATGGAGTGTAGCACCTCAGGTGTGTAGTACCAATGGTATAATATTTTATATAGGTTTTCCCTATATACTGAACAGATTGAGGTCTTGGCGGCTGAGCGCCATATAAGTTCCCATTGCTGTGGTGTTACTGCGAACCCTAAGTCCCTATCCCACTTTGTCATATATGAGTGATAAGTTAGAGCGTCTTGAGTACCATCATTCAATAACCTATATATGGAGGATATCAACCCCCTCGAAGATTGATCAGTGGAGCATACTACTTCAAATTGCGTTCGCCTAGGGAATACTAAATTGGGCGAAATAGATTGCATAAAGTGTTTGATTTGTAGGTAAGAGTAAAGAGCGCGTGAGGGAAGGTTATGTTGTTCTCTCAGCTGTTCATAGGGTAATAGTTTAAGCGATACTACATCTATAATATCCTTAACATGGAACATACCTCTGGCCTGCCACATCTCTATCCAGTCATGCGACATGCCAGAGGGTAGTTTGGGGTTCCGTATAAAGGACGTCAAAGACGATCGGCTCGTCGTTAACCCCAGGGAGAATTTAATTTTGTTCCAGATATCCAGCAGAAGTGCCATGGAGGACAACAACTTGCTACGAGGGAGTTGTAATGGATCTGACCACAGTAAGGCATTAGGATGTATTGGTTGCAGCCGCAACCCCTCAATCTCCGCCCAGCTAGTGGAGGGTTCACTCCTCGTTAGTGTTGGTATAGCGCGCAATTGAGCTGCGTAGTAATAATGGAATAAATGTGGTAGTGCCTGCCCCCCTTTCGCTCTCGAAGCATATAGTATTCTTTGAGCAACCCTATGTCTTTTACCATCCCAAACAAAGTTCAGTACATCACTCTGAAAGGACTTTAGGTCTGATGCCGGTATCTTAACCGGCAAAGTGCTAAAGTGGTACAAAAGTTTAGGTAGCAATGTCATTTTTATTGATGTAAGTCTACCCGTAAAGGACAATTTTAATGAAAGCCACCTCTTCATCTGTGACCGTAAGGACTGAAATAGTGGTTTATAATTGGCTGTGTATAAGGAGCTTGACTTGGGTGTAAGGTAGATGCCCAGGTATTTCAGGGTATCACTCTTCCAGGTATATGGAAAAGAGGTTTGTAACGAGGCCAGGGTCCCCTGATCCACATTTAACGGTAGAACTTCGGTTTTACTTGCGTTTAGTTTGTATCCGGACACCATGGAATATCGATGGAGTGCTTCTTGTAGATTTGGTAATGATAGTAAAGGTTTCGTCAGTGTAAGAATAACATCGTCTGCGAACAGTGCTATTTTAAACTCCTGTCCGCCTATCCGTATGCCTGATATATCTTGTGACTTACGAATGTGTGCTGCGAGAGGTTCTACGCATAATGTAAATAAGAGGGGGGATAGGGGGCAACCTTGGGAGGAGTACTTCAATGTATGTTTTGTAGTATAGATAAGTAAAACCATCCGGCCCCGGCGATTTGCCTGTAGGAAGACCTCTGACAGTGTCCTGTATTTCTTTTTGGGTAATATCCGCATTCAATTCCATCATGGCAGCCTGTGAAATACGAGGTAAGGCACTCTCTGTTAGATAATCCTGAATGCAGGACATTAACTTCCCATCGGTATTGGCAAATGCCGGTTCGGATAGGTTATACAGATCCCTGTAATAGTCTCGAAAAACATTAGCCATCACATCTGGGTGGTATTGTAAAGTGCCTCCTTTATCTCTTATAGATGTCAGTCTGCCCATCGCTGAGTTAGCCTGTAGTTTACGCGCTAATAAAGTATGGGCTTTGTCCCCCCTTTCATAGTAGCGTTGTTTTAAATATGTCATTGATAATTCTACTTTATGAAGTTGCAGGTGGCGTAGGTGAGCTCTAGTTTTAATCACTTGCCGTAGAAGGGACTTGGAGGGGTTGGCCACCAGCCTCCTTTCCAGTGCCAATATCTCCTTCTTCAGACGGACCGCAGTTGCCTGACTGTCTTTTCTGATTTTAGACGCCAAGGCAATACAATGTCCCCGAATAGTAGCTTTGTGTGCTTCCCATAAAGTTGCAGTATGTGTGACCGTGCCCTCATTGAGTTCAAAATAGGAATTCAAAGCGGTGCTCAAGTCCTGCCTTGTAGATTCCTCTTTGAGAAGACTCTCATTCATTCTCCAATGACATCGTTTGATCTTGGAAGGATCCAAAGTGTTACGTCTATGGGGGCATGGTCTGACCAGGAAATAACCCCTATATCTGCTGTTGCCATGTTCCTCAAAGTTGGTGTGTTTACTAAAAGATAGTCTATCCTTGTGTGGGTGTGGTGTACTGCAGAGTAAAACGTATAGCGTTTCTCGGAGGGGTGTATCACCCGCCACGAGTCCATCAATGAATGTTGGCGGAGCAGGCGCCTGAAGTGTCTGGAAGTATATTCTGCCCCCTTCGGAGCTTGTCGTCCCGAGTGACCCAAGTGATCAAAAGCCATAGAGTATGGCATGTTAAAGTTTCCCCCCACTTTAAGGTAAGTATGATCATGTCGTGCCACTCTTGTAAGAAGTTTTGTGAGAAATCCAATCTGTTCCGTATTGGGAGCATATATGTTACATATCGTGGCCGGAGTCCCCTGCCAAGTGCCATGTAGGATCACATATCTCCCTTGTCTATCTGTGAGAACTGTATCAGGCTTAAACGTACATGAGTCTTTAAGTAATATGGCTACTCCTGCCTTTTTTTTTCTTTTTGTGAGTGGACGAGTATGCGTGGGGGTATAGTGAGGAAAGGAATTTAAAAGTGTTTAAGGGCGTGAGATGTGTTTCTTGCAAGAATATTATGTCCGAATTAGAGTGTTTGAGTTCCCTGTAAGTCAAATTCCATTTATACGAAGAGTTCAATCCCTTAACATTAAGGGAGAACAATTTAGTTGTAGGGGCTGCCATCACTGTGATGTATTGAATGTAAAAGGATATCGAAGGTCTCCCTTCCCAAGGAAGTGTAATGAAGACTAACCTGGCGTCCAGAGGTCCCGAAGAGGTTGCAGTTCAATATGTTACGAAGGAATGAGGTTGAGAAAAGAGAAGTATGAAGAGTAAAAGATACATGAAGCATTCTATGGAGAAAATAAACAACGTTAAGAGAACTAGTCAACAAAACTATCCACTTAGCATACATAACAACATATGCACATTAGATTTCGAAAATGACAATATAGATAGGAACAAGTGGGTATACCACGTCTTCCAATGCAACTGGACAATAATAAATATTAACCAATAGCTTTGAAGAACTTAGAATTATATATCACCCACTGTGACTCGTAAATGTATAACGGTATGATTCTAGAACCCTGTCTTCCCTATCCAGAGCTGCTATTAAACATACTAAGCTAAGAGCTTACTATCTCTAGATAAAATAACAATACAACTATCGTTTGTTGAAGGTCAATCTACGATTTGTATTAACTGCCTGCTAAGGTAAGGCACAAAACCAGGTATGGGTTAACATCTTCCCAGTTGAAGTTTTCCAATAGCAACAATTGCTATGTGCTCCCTTCTTGTTGTTCAACGTGGGCGCCTCGGAGTAGAGGTCGGGAAGGAATGAGAAGACCTTCCGGTCGGCGTAGAAGTCATTTGTATGAACCTGGCAGACCGCTTGCCCGGGGTGGCCTTCTGCCATTGAGGTGGTTCCGGATCCAGGGTAGGTAGCGGATCCCATCCAGTCAAGGTCGGACATGTAAGTCTAAGGTCTGAGCAAAAACATAAGTCCTCCGGGACTCTCAGAGTGGCGCTCTTACCATCTCTTCGGGCTGTTAGGCTGAATGGATACCCCCAGCGGTATGGAATGTTATTATCCCTAAGTAAGGTCAGCAAAGGCTGAAGGCAGCGACGCTGTTGTAAGGTGTGCCAGGACAAGTCCTGGTAGATCTGAAGAGGGGCACCATCAAATTCCAGAGACCGTAGAGCGCGTGCCTTTCTGAGAATCTCTTCTTTGACCGTGAAGTAGTGGATCCTGTATATCACATCACGCGGAGTAGAGGTAGAACCTCTAGGTCGTAGCGCCCTATGGGCCCTGTCCATTTCGATTTTGTGGGAGGAGGGATTGCCCAATACGTTATTAAACAATGTTTGGAGAACAGCCTGAAGGTCTTCAGTATCGGTTGCCTCCGGTGATCCTTAGGTTGTTACGTCTGCCTCGATTGTCTAGGTCCTCCACTCTGCGCTGTAGGTCTCTGATTACCGAAGCTTGGTCCACATAGTTGGTGTGCAGCTTGTATACATCCTGTTTGGTGGTCTGTAAATCTTCATCTACTGCCGTTACTTTCTGCGCCAGTTGATGAAAGTCATTGGGAAGTATTTGAATTTCCGATTTGCACGTTTCCCTGACTTCATGTATAAGAAGCCGAAAATCTTTCTTCGTGGGAATATGTTTAATACATTCCCTCCAAGATGTGTACTCTGTATGTTCTGTTTCTGAGGAGGATCTTTCTACTGTAGTTTCCGCAATGTGGCGTTTAGATGGGGTCTTTTGTGCTTTTAGTTCTTTGTGTGTTGGGGTCATAGCTATATGTGAGCCTGGAGTTCTACTACTCACAGTAGAATTTGTGGCTTTTTGCGGGAGCACCGCTAGATGGCGCTGTTCTTCCACCAATACTGCATGTTGCTGCTGGGACTGCAAAGGCCTTTGCAAAGGAGGTGGTTGAGAATCCTGGGATCGCCTGCCACTCGAGTCCCTTGATCTGGGGTGCCGTTGGGGCCTAGGTATGTCTTCCAAGGGAAGGACCCATGTTTGTAAGGGAGACGTCGGGGGGGATCAGGAGAGGAATCTGCTCCTCTGGGCTAGTGGGGGAAGTGCATACATTCCCGCTATGTGTAGCCGTGTCGAGTGTCTCTCTCATGTACATATGAGTAGGAGAAGGCCAGACCTCTACCTCTCTCCCCTGTCCCCAGATATGCCTACCGTCTCCTTCTGCCATCTGGCGATCCGGGCTGGGCTGAATGGATCCCTCCATAGGTGATGTAGGTGAGCCCGTGGAGCTGGAGGACGAGGAAGGGGATACTTCTCCCCTCTGATTAGATCCACTTGGGGTGTCGGCTAAGTGGTCACCTCGTGCGTTCTGTGTACGAGGGCCCGGCGGCGCCATTTTGTTTAGATGCCGGTCAGCGGCTTCGTGGGGATCGAAGTAGTTTTTAATGGTCGCCGGCTGACCTTGTTTTTTCCCCGTTTGCCTCGTCGACTTGGAGGGTCTGCGGTGTCCATGCCTGGTCATTTTGATCTCTGTAAAGGGCAGTTATACAGCTCTATGTTGTAGCTCTGGACGGAGCACTCAGGAAGCACGTCTCTCTCAGTCCGCCATCAAGCCACGCCCCTTTTTTTGCACTTTTAACAATATATTAATGTGGATGACCACAAAGTCACATTAATGCATTTGTTGTCATATTTATGTAGATATGTATTTATATGCATCTCTGTTCATGCATAGTTTGTGTATTTATTTATATTATATAGGAGATTTAAAAAGCAAGATTGGGATTTATATTTTTCACACAATTTTGTGTAGATGTAAGACATATTTGGATACTCTTTCTGTGTGACAATTTGATTCACACTGCGACACAATAATTTTATTAATATCCCAAAAAATGTGGAGTAAAGAATCTGGTTCCCGGCCACACCACCAACACTGGGGAAGAGGAGGGAAAGATTTTGCGGAGTTTCTGTGGTACCATGTACCACCGTGAGAGAAAATTATAACTAGCTTCTTGGAATTTGTTGGCAATGGAAACTTTATGTGCGAAATGTATGATAACGTCTGTTCGTTCGATCATGTAATACACAGTTCTTATTCCCGCTGAGAATCCAAGCACGGAACATAGGATTGGGGAGGCTGAATTGTGTAGCATTGAGAGATCGTATGGCGAGTCAGACCCCGGTCTGTGCAAAGGTGATCGAAAGAAGAGCAAGGGGAGGAGGATTCTCTCCTTCAATATACGTAGGAGGAAATGTCAGCGTTGTTGGGTTTGCCAGAAAGGGAGAGGTGGGTCAATCAGCTGTTGAATAGCCTGAAAGGATTTGACTGTTACCCTCCAGAAAGTGGGCAAGCCTAAAACAATTGTTTCATAGGAGAGGGATAAACTTATGCCCGGAACAAAATCAGGGTGATCCACAACTGGGAGCATGCCGAGGCTAGGAGAGGGGCAAGCATTGAGTATGATACAGAGGCCAATGCGTCTGAAGTGGCAGGGGATGATGAGACTCGAGATCAGGCCGAACCATCCAGCCATGGAGGAGCACTTGCAGGTACGTGAGAACTAGACTGTTCCAACTCAATCCATTTTTTTAATTCTGAGTTCCTACACCAATCACATTTTTGCTAGGTAAGTAGCCTTGTAATAAATGAGTGGTTCTAGAAACCCAATACCCCCACACGACTTGGTAAAAGTAAGTGTGGCATGGTCATTAAGATGCAGTTTAGAATCTTACACGAAGTTCAGGAATTCGCATCGTATAGCAAGAAAGAGCTGTTTGGGTGTGTGGTCCGGGGTGGTTTGCAATAGGTATAGGAGACGAGGCATTATATTCATTTTCAAGATATTTTTCTGGCCAGACCAGGAAAAATAAGCTTCCCCACATTGTTTCAAATTCCTATGCACAGTTGAGAGAAAATCTGTGAAACCGAAGGAGTCATTTGGATGCCAAGGTAAGGAAAGGAGGAGGAGTTCCAGCGAAAAGAAAATGATTTTTTGATTTGACCGAACTGCTGTTGCGGGACAGAGACATTCATGGCCTGTGACTTCTGGACATTAATCTTAAAATTTGAGTGAGCTCCATGCCGCTGTAGTGCATTCAGTAAGTGGGGAAGCGAGATCTCAAGCGTGGTAATGAAAAACAATAAGTCATTAGCAAAAGCTGCAACCTTATGCTAATCTAGTGCAACCATAAAGCCCAAGATATCCGGATTCTTCCGAACATGACAAAGAAACGGTTCTAAAGTAAGGATACAAATTAGAGGAGATAGAGGGCAACCTTGTCTCGTACCATTGTGAAGGACGAAATTGGTGGAGAGACAGTCATTGACACGTATTGAAGCAGTGGGATTAGAATATATCGCTCTTAACCAAAAAATCATTTTGGCTCCAAGCCCAATATGCTCCAAAATGGCATCTATGAAGTCCCAGCTAGCCCTGTAAAATGCTAAGTCTGCTAGCCTGTAAACAACGTTTGAGCCTGATGCTCTGCTGGAAACATCTAAAAGAGGATCCAGTGCAACATTAAAATCATCATCCAAAATGACCAATCCCTCCGCGAATTGATCTAGGTCATCCAGGACAGATTCAAAGAAGGCAAGTTTCGAGAGATTTTGGGTGTAAATGTTCGCTAGGATAACGGTCTGGCCATGAACAGAGCCGTTAAGGAATATCCACCTGCCCGCATCATCCGTCAGAATATCAGCCAAACTCCTATTAGCTATTAAAATAGAAACCCCTTTGGATTCAGAATCGGGGGGCATTGAGTGATAAGCAAGTGCAAACGTACGATCAGAAAATTTGGAAGCCTTTTGGAGTAGGAAGTGGGTTTCCTGCAGAAAGAAAATATCTGCTTTGAGTCGGCACAGAACCCCCAGCATCCTGGATTGCTTCTCTGAGACATTCAGGCCCCTAACAATTGATAGACAAATTTTGACGTGACCATGGAAAACACAGAATGACGTTAGTGATAAGAAAGAAGAGAATAAAACCAAAAAAAGGGTGAGGGGAAAGGACCAAGGAAGACGGTAAGGAAAGGGAAAGGAAGATATAGAAAACACTTAGAGAAAGCAAAGTAAGTAAACACTCCAACGAGGAACACAACAGGGTTAGGAGAGAGAGAAAACTGCAATACTTTGGCGAAATATTGCTGTGCAGGATTCTGCTAAACTCTATAATAAAAGGAAGCCAGAAGAAAACCTGCAACCTACGTGGGTAGGTAGGTGGAAACAGTGGAATCAGCTAAGATGCACGCTGAGATTAAGTAAAACCAACAAAACAATAAAACCAATATATGAAACGGCACATTAAACAACCACTCAGAAAAATGACACTGACAATGTTACTGTCCACCTGAACACAGACACAATGGAGGGGGGGCAGAGGCAACCCCAGGCAGGCCAAGATAAATAAGAGGTGCAAGGTGATCCTGAAGTAATAAAGCGCCACCTGAAACCAGGGGGTCACAAGAAGGAACGCTCAACCCCTGCGGAAAGCCCCCCTCCCCCAATCCCCAACAGCATATTAAATAAATACAAACCGGTAAATGTAAGCATAATAGTATAGACCTCTTATAATTAAAGGCTACGGTCAGCTTACCCAGAAGGCGATGGAGATAAAGCTGATGGGCGCATAAATGCCTCTTGCAAACCAAAAACAGGTAGACACATGGAGAGATAAATACAAGAGTTCGGTATACCCAAACAACTCTGATAGAACAAGTAACGAAAAAGAAGAGGCATTCTGCCACCAGAAAAAGCCAGAGAGCAGCGCAGCACAGTCTTACCACTAGAAGGGCCAGACTAAACAACTAACCCAGAGGCTCCGACCAGCGGTTCAAAGAAGGCCGTGAAGAGGTTGTTTATACAGAATGCACTTCTAAAGGCCAGGGCTAGCGTAAGATACAAAACACTTACATGCAACAGTCCCATGTCCACTTTAAGAGATGAGCAGCCGCTCAGGCCAAATAGTGTGGCATAAACAGCGATAGGAAGCTGGTAGAAGAAAAGTCTGCTATATGTCGGATGCAAGCGAAAACTGACAGCAAATAGCTTGGAAGTCAGACAGATGGGAGGTGAAGTCTCCCTGGATGCCAGTCCCGAGGCAGATGTGTGACGTCTGGATCTCCCTGCTGTAGGGCGCCGTGGATGCTGCGGTCTTGATCGTTTAGGATCCGGAATATCTTCAACCAGTCAGCAGTTTCCAGTGGTTCAATATCCAGCATATCAAATAGCTCAGGTAGTTGGTCAGGATGATGGAGAGAGAAGGTATTCCCATTAGTCTGATTTGGAAGGAAAATAGATAGCTCCAAGGGTACATTCCAACAGCACGTCCAATAGCGGATAACAGTGGGTCCAACAGTCTACGCATGTGTAGGGTGCGGCGAGAGAGGTAAGGCAGAAGCGAGATTTCAGCTCCGTCAAGCGCAATGGAACCCTTATTCCATGCCTTGTGCATAATATCTTCTGTAACCACGGAAAAAGTGAACGCGACACAAGACATCCCTCGGTTTCAAATCTGCCGACTTGGGGTTACCTATGCTGTGGACCCGGTCTATATTGATTGGGGTATTAGGCGGATGGTCAAGGAAGGTGTTGAGAATAGCCAAGAGGCTGAGGGACCGTAATATCCAGGGATACCAGTATCCCCAAGAATTAGATGATGCGTGGACCTATATGGGTTGGACTTGGACGTATGTCTTTATTCAACCCCAAATACTATGTTACATAACTATACAAAGTATGAACTCGGATGATAATACTGAGATTCATAACTACATAGCAACCAAGAATGTCTATTGAAACTGTAACAGTTCAGATATACAAAAGAACTGAGATTCCCACTAATTTTCTGGTCTCCTGGCAGAGATTTCCCATCTCCTGGATAGGGAGGATCCATGCAGTGAAGATGACCTTCCTGCCTAAGTTGCTCTACGTGTTCCGAGCCCTGCCGATCCCCATTCCTGGCCATATTTTTTGCATTCTCCAACGCAGGATACCACCATTGCTCCCTTAGCCCTCTTACACTCAACAACCGAGCTCCCGCTTTGGGCATGTTTGGACATGGTGGACTGTGATCCCCTACCCCTCACGTCCCTGCTATGGCTATCCCAGACCGACCGCCCTACTACTCTTAGCCCAATCCTTAGACACTCCCTGAAGGTGTGGGATGGAGTTCGGTACTCCGCCAACCTGATGTCGCCTCACCTCCCTTTACTACCCTGGCTCAACTCTCCATTATTCCCCCTGGTGCCAGTGACCCTCACTCGTTCGCATGGTGGTCCCGCAATGATCTGACCACTGTACACTCCCTCATCTCGCTCTCAGGTGTGAAATCGTTCCAGCAGCTCCGTACCAATAGATCCATCCCCCTTCAGGAATGGTTTCGCTGAAAAACACCTCAGCTCCGTCGAGAATGACCCTATTCGAGCACTGCTGCAACTCAGATCCGCACGCCCCAGGTGTCATTTCTTTGATCTACTCTTCTCTGCTAACCTTCACTTCTACCACCCTTGCCCCTTATAAGCGTCAGTGGCAAGAGGAACTGGGCAGATCCCTAACTCCTGAGGACTGGCAGCATACCTGGTCATCTAAAGCTTGTTGCTCCCGCAACGTACTCGAGAACTCCTACAAAGTGATGTACCGTTGGTATTACACGCCTGCCCGTCTGGCGAAATACATTCCATCCTACTCCCCGCACTGCATCCGGGGCTGTGGCGCGTCGGGTACCATGATCCACATTTGGTGGACGTGCCCCCGGGCGGCTCACCTCTGGAATCAGGTCTAAGATTTACTCAACTCTCTTTTCCAACTCACCCTACCAAAGGAAGCGTGCAAGGTATTTCTACTACAACCAGTTCCGCAGTTGTCGCGTTACCAGAAACACCTTGTGTCCCACATCTTTGTCACCACCAAAATGACAATCGCCAGTGCGTGGAAAACCCCGACTCTGAGCTTCAGGGAAATAAAAAAAATCGCATAGATGATATACTGGTGAACGAAAAACTGACGGCGGTTCTGTCCGACACCCATGACCGCTTCCTATTGATTTGGCAACCTTGGATCGATTACTCTAAACCACCATCTTTTCGATCCGCAGCTTCTATCCATTTAGAGGCTCTGTACTTCCCACCTCCCCCTGGACCCCCTCCCCAGCGCACCACCTTCCCCTGTCCTACTCCCCTTTTGTTCTTTCCCATTCCCGGTCCTCCCCTCCTTCTCCATGTCCTCTTCCTATAACCTCCCTGTTGCTCTCCCTACACTAATCTGTGCTGTTCGATGTCCTCTGTACCATCTGAACCAGATGTCCCGGTTGTAGGGGGCCGTCAACCTCATTGATCTCGACTCCACAATACCCAGAATCCGGACCTGATAAGCCCCCCCTATGATGCTCCTTTCCATGTAATTTTGGGTCTTACTCACTAAAACTGAACAGCAATGCCCCCTTTATACGCCCAAATTGTTCTTTGGCACTTGTTCCATTGATTTGTTCTACAGTCTGCAGGGCTCCGCACAATGTTGTGGCTGTATACTTTCTATTTGTGTTCCTTGTTGCAGGGCTTGTAACCTTTATGCGAAAAAAAACCTGACAAAACCAAATAAAATCTTTGTGAAAGAAACTGTTGAGACACCTCTAAGTGTAGTGCTTATCTTCATATCTGGCAACTTAAGTTACTACTAACAAAAATATGAATTAAAAGTGCATTCACACTGAAATATGTTCGTTAGATGTGACTCAACACAAGTGCGTTCACTTGCTTTGGCATACTACATTAACACGTGTTACAGCTGTTTTTTATTTTTTATACATTTTTACACCAAGTTATACAAGGTCATGGTTTGCCTTGCGTTGAGGCAAGTTAAACACACGTTGCACAAAAAAAAAAAAAAAAAAGTAGGGCCCGCTTTTTTTTTTCCCCTCAC
>NW_017307048.1:746253-754459 GCF_000935625.1 Nanorana parkeri | reverse complement strand
AAAAAAAAAAAAAAAAAAAAGTAGAGCCTGCTCTTTTTTTTCCCTTCACTGGGCAGCAGACATCAACGCATTGCACTGGTGTGAACTGCTACCATTCATACCCATTCATTTTCAAATGTATTTGCGTTGGCATCCATTGCAAAACGCATGCCATCACATCTGGTATGAATGGGGCCTAGTGCCAATAACAATCTAACAGTTTCTAGCAGCCATTTTTGTAGTGCATAGCTGAAAAGGAAAGGTGGGGGATATGAGTAAAGGAAGTAGAGAGCTGGGAGGATGGAAGCAGTGAGGGGAAAGGAGTATTGCAACATAAGGTACCTCGAATAGCACAAAGGGAGTGGATAAGCAAATGTTTAAATAATAATTGCAAGATAGCTCCTACCACACATCCACACCACAATCTCCATTCATTTTTATGGAAAGATCTCTGTGGAGCTGGTACACAGACATGACAGCTTTAAAACCTTGCAGAGTATTACACAGCCATACCTTATTTGCATGGTGCACATTTTGGCAGTAATAAACAGTCAAATACCTTTTCGGAGAGAGTTTAACCCTTTCGCTGCCAAGCCCTCCGGAACATTTTGCACCTCAGCTGGCCACGCCAGTTTTGCAATTTTTCCCATTGATTTGATTTTCAACTGCTGCGTTCCTAGCATTTGTAAAAGACCCCCCAAACAATATATTTTCTGAAAGCGCAGGCCCGGTAGAATAAACAGATGGTGCTACTAAATTTGTAGGCCCTGAGATAATTGCGCAAATGTTTCTCAAATAATAAACTGATAAAAATACGCAATTCAATTGATAAAGCACACTAAAATCAGTATCCGTGCACAAAAAAAGAAAAATTTCTGACTAAATCTAAAAGATAAAACTGTATGGAGTTAATAAAGAACTAATATTTTTTTAACAACTATTACTTTTTTTTTGCAAAAAGGTAAAAAAATGAAGGTACGCAAAACTGTAAATAAGCGACTTATGTTAAAAATCGTGTTTGCTCTGTGTTGGTGTTGTGATATAGATATATATATCTAGTGTGGGGGTATAGCTCGAATAGGGGATCACCTTCCCTGGGAAAAAGGCAGCCCAGGCAGCAAAGTTCTTTTTCTTTCTGAACACATCCAACGTGTAGGTCCCTTAGAAGGCTGTCTGAGTCCCTGGCCAGAGCAAAACCAGGTCTCAGCCTTCCCCTTTTATCTCTTGTGCTTCCTGGGCTTTCTCCATATGTTCCCGTACCAGGGGCATGGCACCTGCAATTCTGTCCTGCATCATCGAGATATGCTCGATGACACTCCTATAAGGGGTGGTCTCACCCTCCCAGATTTCCTTAGCAATATCTAGAAGGCCTCTGGGATGCCTGCTATACAATAGTTCAAAAGGGGAGTATCCTGTGGATGCCTGAGGTACCTCCTGAATAGCAAACATGAGATACGGCAATAAGAAATCCCAATTCTTCCCATTTTGTCCAACACCTTTTTTAACATGCTCTTAAGCGTCTTATTAAATCTCTCCACCAGTCCATCAGTTTGGGGGTGGTAGACAGACGTGCGCAAGTGTGAGATTTTGAACAGCCTACATAATTCCTTAGTCACTCTAGACATAAATGGCGTGCCCTGATCCGTTAAAATCTCCCTTGCAATACCCACGCGACTAAACACATGAACAAGGTCCTTGGCAATAGTTAGGTATTGCGCAAGGGTATGGCTTCAGGATACTGCGTAGCATAGTCCAGTATTACTAGTATATGCTGGTGACCTCGGGCCGACTTAACCACTGGACCCACCAGATCCATGTCAATTTTTCAAAGGGGACCTCAATAATTGGCAAAGGTACCAGCGGACTACGAAAATGGGGAGATGGTGCCGAATACTGACACTCTGGGCATGATTCACAATATGCCTTTACCTCTGCATGTAAACCCGGCCAAAAGAATCTCTGGCTTATTCTCTACCCAGGTGTCCACCCATTATATGACCATGAGCCAGATCCAACACCATCCTGCGGTATGGTTTTGGGACTACTAGTTGTTCCACCACATCCTCCCCTTGCTTTACCACCTGATACAGCAAATCATTTTTTTGCGCCATGTAGGGGAAGGACAGTCTTACATCAGGATCAATGGGTTTCCCATCTATCATGTTTATGTTTTCCCTGGCTCTAGTCAGTGTGGAGTCTTTTTTTGTTCTGTACGGAAATCATCCTTCCTGACTTCTAAGTCAGGCATATCATTTGGTCCACTTTCAGCACTAGAGCCAGGCACAACATCCTGTTCATTAGTCACACTCTCTGGGTCATGCTCCGCCTCCTCCTGCTCCCCAGCCATTACAGAAAGAGGGAAAGGCATACCACCTTCATTAGACACACCCACAATATCCTCTTCCGTTTTACAGTCAAAAGGTTCCGGACTAAGTTCCCTGGGTTCACCTGTAGGGGGAGCACAATCCACCTGAACCTTTTTATTTTCCCAAAGTCTCCAAAACTGTGGAAAATCCCTCCCCACTATAGCTTCCTGAAGCAGGGAGGGTACTACACCACAGAATGTGTCACAGAGCCCCATGGGGTATCAATGTCCACTACAGCAGTCTGGTAATCATGTGTGTCACCATGTATACAAATAACCCCAATAGTGCTAGGGTGGTACCTGGTAAGGCTGAGAAAGTCGGCACTGACCAGAGCTACCACGCTACCAGAATCTAGCAGAGCTGTAACTGGCTTTCCGTCAACTGAAATAACACACATCTGTCTCTCAATACGTTCCTGACATGATGCAGTACACACCACTTGTGCAAAGAAAGACATGCGTTTTCTCAACATAGCATAATCACATTGCCTAGGTTCATCCGTCAATGGACAGTTAGCAGCAATATGTCCTAACCCATGGCAACGAAAGCATTTTATGGGTTCTGCACCCAGTCCTTTATATGGCCTCATGGTCCTTCCTGACCTACCAGGCCCGTCTCTAGGTCCAGAGCCTATAGTCTCTCCAGTTTCAGCAAATGTCTTATAATTTTCTCCGTGCCCGTAACCCCTGGAACAGGCTTACCAGGTCCTCTGGGCAGGTATCCCCTGGGTGAGACGGGAAGCTCAAGCACGTTGGGACTTAGCAGGTCTGTCGCTGTGGTGTATCGCTCTACCATGTCCACTAGCTTGGTAGCAGTTTTGGGGTCTCCATGGCTGACCCATTTCCTTAGGATGGCAGGGAGAGCCCGCAAATATCGGTCCATCACCACACGCTCCACTATATCCGGTGGCGACAATGTCTCAGGTTGGAGCCACTTCCTGGTAAGGTGTATCAGATCAAACATTTGGGATCTTGGGGGCTTTTCAGCCTTATAGGTCCACCGATACACCCGCTGGGCATGGACCGCCGTGGTAACATCCAGTCTTGGCAGGATTTCAGCCTTAAGTACATCATAATCCTGAGCAGCCTCAGGTTCCAAGTCGTAGTAGGCTTTTTGGGGTTCACCTGACAAAAAAGGTGCTACAAGCCCCGCCCGCTCACATCTCTGCCAACCTTCTCGTTCAACAATCCTCTTCAAAGTAGTGAGGTAGGCTTCCACATCATCTGCAGCTTTCATCTTTTGCAGGTAATAGCTGGCACGCTTCACCTTTTGTTCCACTGGTATTGAAGCCACAGAGTTGCCTTTTAATTCTAGGAGGCTCTGAGCCACCTCCTTGAGTACCTCTCGATCTGCTTGCTGAGCCTCCAACATCTGCCGCTGAGCTGTAGTGGCCTGCTGCTGGGCCTCTGCAACCAGGCGATTTGTCTCTTGTTGGGCTGTAGTAGCCTGCTGCTGGGCCGCAGTGGCTTGAAGCAAAGTCCTTATCACATCCTCCATCATGCAACTTGCTCAGGGAAATGCCTGCATTCTCCACCATATGTGGGGGGTATAGCTCGAATGGGGGATCACCTTCCCTGGGAAAAAGGCAGTCCAGGCAGCAAAGTTTTTTCTTTCTGAACACATCCAACGTGTAGCTCTCTCAGAAAGCTGCCTGAGTCCCAGGCCAGAGCAAAACCATGTCTGAGCCTTCCCCTTTTATCTCACCTGGACAAGCACTCATCAAGCAATCAACTATCCAGGTGAGACACAAAGCCCGAGCCGGACTATCCAGACCCAAAGTCAAAGCGAAACCCTGGTCAGGGTTCCGCTATTCCTGCAACATAGGATAGAAAGCGAAGGGGAACATACCGCCCCCTCAATGACGTCTCCTCTCCTTCTGTCACACTAGATATATATATCTAGATTATATATATATATACACATATACACAGGGCTTGAAAAATCCACTCGCCCGCTCATCTGTGACGAGAGGACGGTGGAGCCCAACGAGCAGCTTTACATTCAAGCGATCGGGCACCTCTATAGGCGCTCGATTGCTTGTATTAGCAGCCGTCACTGCCGTTGCCGGTCCCGAGATCCGCTGTGCCCGATGCGGCCAGGACGGCTCTGTGACAGGAGATCAAAGGGAGTTCAATATACGAACTCCCTCTGATCTCCTCTCAGTCCCCGAATGCAGGAAGTGATGTATGTTACATCACTTCCTGCATTCAGGGTCACTCTCCAGCTACAGAAGCTGATAAAGCCGATCTCTGCTTCATCAGCTTCTCTGGGGGTCCCTAGGTGACAGGGGTCTTGGAGACCCCTGATGTCTCCATAAAGAGGACCTGTCAGGACCTTCTTAGCCCCCCATGTAATAGCAATAAAGTTGTATGTAAAAAAAAGTAATACAAAAATTGAAGAATCATAAAAAAAAAGAAGCATAAAAAAATTAAAAAAGAAAACTTTTTTAAGTCCCTGCCCATCCACATACACACACAGATATGCGTCGGGTGCGCCTACGTGCGTAAACGACGATTGCGCCTATTGTGCCGCACATGTTACATATCACCCGTAAACGTTGGAGTGTGAGCAATAAATTTAGAGCCATTAATCACTGATAACACTAAACTGATGAGCAGTAAAAGCATTTTAGCTGTTGAATATGAGGGCAAAAGAGAAGGATAAATAATACAATCAACACTTTCAACCCTATATATATATACCTACATAAACAAAAACCGTATTTCAGATTTTATCAGTTTGCATTTCTTCAAAATCATAAAAATTCATCTGTAATTACAATCAATATGTGTATTTACTATAATTAATAAAAAAATTAAAGTCATTTGCGTGTATTTAAACATTCTTATACATTGTGATGTGCTATCAAAAGCAAATAATTGGTACTTAAACATGTGTAAACTATCCTCTTCCCTAAAATGGGTTTACCATCCCTAATAGTTTGTCAAAAAAGTGTTTAGTCCATATATATAAATATATACACACATTCATACACATATATAAACAAACACACACACATAGATAAATACCTGTATGTAGCCCCAACCATGTCTTATTTCCTACTACTGTGCATATTTAATAGCTTTAAGCATATGTAAAATTCATGAGTAACTGTTATTATAATCAACCATGTGTATGTGCTATAATTCATAAACATGAATGGATTAAATGATCTGTATGTAGCCCTGTACTATGGATCATTTAACCCATTCATGTTAGCAGAGGATCATTGTAAATGTATTGTTGCAGGCACTCTATATGTACATGTACTATATACTACATATAGAATGCACTGAACAATAGATTTACAATTATCCCCTGCTAATATGAATGGGTTAAATGATCCGTAGTACATGATATGTAGCCCTGTACTACGGATCATTTAACCCATTCATGTTAGCAGTGCAGAATTGTATATCTATATGTACTGTACATATACAGCACAAATGTCCCGTACATTGCAGCATTAGATTTACAATAACCCCCTGCTAACATGAATGGGTTAAATGATCCGTAGTACAACTACATGTTATGTACTATGGATCAGGATTTAACCTATTCATTTTAGCAGGGGATAATTGTAACTATTACTGCAGTGTACGGGACGTATGTGCTGTATAGGTACTATGGATCGTGATTTAACCTATTCATGTTAGCAGGGCAGAATTGTGAGCGCCTCCCACAAGCTGAGCACCGAGATGCGATGCAGCGATCCTGCCCAGCGCCGACTACAAGAGGCACCGCGTGAGGCTACGGGGATCGGAGTGAAACTGTGAGTAAGGGAAGCTGGGACGGGGCTGGCTGTAAATCTATTGCTATAGTGTACTGGACGTGTGTAATGTATATGTAGTACATATATACAGCACACACCTCCACTACACTCCAGCAATAGAGTTACAATTCTCCACTGCTAACATGAATAGGTTAAACCATGATCCATAGTACATAACATGTAGTTGTACTATGGATCATTTAAAGTCACCTGTCCCTTTAAGAAAAAGTATCGGTAATTGGTATCGGCAAGTACATGAGGGGATGTACTTGTACTTGGTCCTGAAAAAGTGGCATTGGGACATCCCTAATTTGTGCTTCAATTCACATATATTATCACCTCTAAGGTCATTTACTTTATAATTATGTAGTAACTTATCTAAATATTCCTGTCAGTACTAGGTTTACATCATATATAATCCCTACTTATATCCCTTGTTCAATCCATTCCACATGTAATCATTTCAATTTATCCTGCCATGCATCCCCCAGAGTGGACCCGGAGTGGTCTGGGCCCATGCTGTTCCTCTAAGGCTCCCCTCAAATACTCCTACTAGTATAATTAAGATCTGATAATCCACTCATAGTTTGTACCATATCCTCAATTTCCCAGCTTCAATCCCATTCTTCAAATTTCAAGTTTCCTTTCCACTCCGGTCCATCTGGGCCATGCATTTCAAAAAGACATTCCAATGATTCATGTTTAACCCATAATAAATCAATCAGTGTTAAAAAAAAAATACATTCAAGAAAAAAGAGAATCTCCCCATTTGCTAGCACACACCCAAATTGTTCCTTATCGACCAGTGCTTCCGAAGCCACTGCTTTGTCATCGGCCCAGGGCCTAAAGTGGATATTACCCTCAGTAAGGAGGGGTCAAATCAAACATATATAGTCATCTATAGTCATCTTCTCCCCTCTCTGTATTTTCCTCTCTGCTGTAGATGATCCCCTCTTATTTGCCAGCGAGCTCCCTGGTGTCCATGGGAGCCATTGTGGTAACTTCTTACATACAGGGACAGGCGGATCTGGCCACATATCCACTTTTATTGGAGTTAATTCCATCTGTTTTAAGAAAGACTCCAGATCTCCCAAAGTATAAAGGGTCGCTACCCGTCCATTTTTATGAGCTCTCAAATGGAATGGGTAGCCCCATCTGTACTGAATTCCCATCTCTCTAAGTTTCTGGTTAATCGGGTGCAGCGCTCTTCGTTTGGCCAGGGTCCTTCTGGAGAGATCAGGGGAGAGAGAGATACAGGCCCCTTCAAGCTCAATATCTCCCTTTTATCCTTGCTTTTTGCATTATTGTCTCTTTTTGCTGAAATGAGTGTAGTCTACATATCCCATCTCTCGGTTGGGTCTGAGTCTGGTTAGGGGAGTTGAAGACTCTGTGAACTCCATCCACCTTGATATGTACCCTTTCTACATTGTCGAGATAGATATTGAAAATCCCCTGGACTACTTCCAGTAGATCATTCTGACTCTTTGCCTCTGGGATGCCTCTTAATCGAATATTATTACGCCTTTGGCGATCCTCGAGATCATCTATACGTGACCACATTATAAGTTGTTGATTATACAGGTCTCTGATGATCCCTTGTGCTTCTGTCTGTGTTTCAATCAGGGGCTGTATCACCTCCACCATATCCACTCTATTATGCATACTTAGTAAGTCAGATTTAAAGTCCTCCATACCTGATGTGTATAGTTCCTCAATTCGCTTAAGCCCCTCATTCAAGTCCTCTTTTGTGGGAAACGTCTTTAGGTATCTTTTAAGCAAAATTACCTCATCTTGCTGCTTGTTGGTACCAGCCATCTCCCCTCTAGTAGAAAACTCCTCTTAACTCTGGTCCTGTAAGCATATTGGGGAGACTGTCTCACTCGTGTCCCCATTTCTCGGCTCCAGTCTCTCTCTCCTCGCCATGGGGTCAGAAGGGGAGGTCGCCCCACTCAATCCTGTCTCTGTATCAGGTGATTGGTTTTTTTAAAATAATTTTTATACAGATTTGTTTTATTTATTTTTAAATAATGTTATTTTTTTAAAAAATTTTTATTTTTAATAATTTTGTTTTTACTGTTGGGGGGGGGGG
>NW_017307048.1:733410-745219 GCF_000935625.1 Nanorana parkeri | reverse complement strand
TGAGTAAGGGAAGCTGGGACGGGGCTGGCTGTAAATCTATTTCTATAGTGTACTGGACGTGTGTAATGTATATGTAGTACATATATACAGCACACACCTCCACTACACTCCAGCAATAGAGTTACAATTCTCCGCTGCTAACATGAATAGGTTAAACCATGATCCATAGTACATAACATGTAGTTGTACTATGGATCATTTAAAGTCACCTGTCCCTTTAAGAAAAAGTATCGGTAATTGGTATCGGCAAGTACATGAGGGGATGTACTTGTACTTGGTCCTGAAAAAGTGGCATTGGGACATCCCTAATTTGTGCTTCAATTCACATATATTATCACCTCTAAGGTCATTTACTTTATAATTATGTAGTAACTTATCTAAATATTCCTGTCAGTACTAGGTTTACATCATATATAATCCCTACTTATATCCCTTGTTCAATCCATTCCACATGTAATCATTTCAATTTATCCTGCCATGCATCCCCCAGAGTGGACCCGGAGTGGACTGGGCCCATGCTGTTCCTCTAGGGCTCCCCTCAAATACTCCTACTAGTATAATTAAGATCTGATAATCCACTCATAGTTTGTACCATATCCTCAATTTCCCAGCTTCAATCCCATTCTTCAAATTTCAAGTTTCCTTTCCACTCCGGTCCATCTGGGCCATGCATTTCAAAAAGACATTCCAATGATTCATGTTTAACCCATAATAAATCAATCAGTGTTAAAAAAAAAATACATTCAAGAAAAAAGAGAATCTCCCCATTTGCTAGCACACACCCAAATTGTTCCTTATCGACCAGTGCTTCCGAAGCCACTGCTTTGTCATCGGCCCAGGGCCTAAAGTGGATATTACCCTCAGTAAGGAGGGGTCAAATCAAACATATATAGTCATCTATAGTCATCTTCTCCCCTCTCTGTATTTTCCTCTCTGCTGTAGATGATCCCCTCTTATTTGCCAGCGAGCTCCCTGGTGTCCATGGGAGCCATTGTGGTAACTTCTTACATACAGGGACAGGCGGATCTGGCCACATATCCACTTTTATTGGAGTTAATTCCATCTGTTTTAAGAAAGACTCCAGATCTCCCAAAGTATAAAGGGTCACTACCCATCCATTTTTCTGAGCTCTCAAATGGAATGGGTAGCCCCATCTGTACTGAATTCCCATCTCTCTAAGTTTCTGGTTAATCGGGTGCAGCGCTCTTCGTTTGGCCAGGGTCCTTCTGGAGAGATCAGGGGAGAGAGAGATACAGGCCCCTTCAAGCTCAATATCTCCCTTTTATCCTTGCTTTTTGCATTATTGTCTCTTTTTGCTGAAATGAGTGTAGTCTACATATCCCATCTCTCGGTTGGGTCTGAGTCTGGTTAGGGGAGTTGAAGACTCTGTGAACTCCATCCACCTTGATATGTACCCTTTCTACATTGTCGAGATAGATATTGAAAATCCCCTGGACTACTTCCAGTAGATCATTCTGACTCTTTGCCTCTGGGATGCCTCTTAATCGAATATTATTACGCCTTTGGCGATCCTCGAGATCATCTATACGTGACCACATTATAAGTTGTTGATTATACAAGTCTCTGATGATCCCTTGTGCTTCTGTCTGTGTTTCAATCAGGGGCTGTATCACCTCCACCATATCCACTCTATTATGCATACTTAGTAAGTCAGATTTAAAGTCCTCCATACCTGATGTGTATAGTTCCTCAATTCGCTTAAGCCCCTCATTCAAGTCCTCTTTTGTGGGAAACGTCTTTAGGTATCTTTTAAGCAAAATTACCTCATCTTGCTGCTTGTTGGTACCAGCCATCTCCCCTCTAGTAGAAAACTCCTCTTAACTCTGGTCCTGTAAGCATATTGGGGAGACTGTCTCACTCGTGTCCCCATTTCTCGGCTCCAGTCTCTCTCTCCTCGCCATGGGGTCAGAAGGGGAGGTCGCCCCACTCAATCCTGTCTCTGTATCAGGTGATTGGTTTTTTTAAAATAATTTTTATACAGATTTGTTTTATTTATTTTTAAATAATGTTATTTTTTTAAAAAATTTTTATTTTTATGAGACACAGATCCCTGCCTTCAGGAAGGGATAATAGCCTTCAGATGCCGGCGGGGGCCCCGGTATTTTTGTTAAAAGCGGTCATCAGCGGCTTGTGAGCCGATGATGACAGCTATTAATTTACAGGGGACAGTCAGGGGAACAAAGCAAAAGCAACCATGAGCTTGTAGCAGAACTGTAAATGCCACCTCCGTACGGCATACTGACCTGTCGTTTTAGGAACACTTTTGTTCCGACGTATTCCATGCGTCGGTGGCAGGGAAAGGGTTAAGCATTCATGTGACTGCTATATTACAAATTGTTGCAAAGGGCCTGATTTACCACGCTCATACACACGACACGAACCCGCCAAGCAGAACATGCAATGATGTGCGCGCAATTGCATACACTAACGGAGCAAAGTCATGCAAAAAGGTGTGAATCAATGCCTAAGTAAGAAATGCTGTTTGTAACGCTGTAAACGTGCATGAACGGCGCTTTAGCACGCAGCAATGCTGGTAAACACTCTGTACACTTTGAAGGATTGCTGCATGTAGGTAGATACTAGCATATAGATATTGTGGAAAGGGAAAGATCTTCCCTGTTAGCATTTCTCCATTTGCTTTTCAACTGATTCCTTCTTAAAACTAACTTTTATATAGTGGATTATACGCTGTAGGCTATGCTGTTCCAAGTTTCATGATCATAATACCCTTGCCCAGTGGCTTAGGGGTTAGCGCTTCTGACTTGCAGCCCCCAAGTCCCTGGTACAAATCCCAGCCCAGATGCTATCCACATGAAGTTCACATTCTCCCTGTGCTTGCATGGTCCTTCTCCAGGTACTCCGATTTCTCCCACACTCCAAAGACTAGCATATAGGATTGTGGAAAGGGAAATATCTTGCCTGCCTGTTGTAGCATTTCTACCATTTGTTTTTCAACTGCTTCCTTTCCAAAATAAATTTTTCTATAGTAGATAATACTCTATAGGCTATGATGTTCCAAGATTCCTGATCAGAAAACCCTTGGGGCATCTCAGTGGATTAGTGGTTAGTGTTTCTGCCCGGCAGCACCATAGGGCCCAGATCTTATCCCGGTCAGCTTACATGGGTTTCCAAAGACATGCTGGAAGGTTAATTGGCTCCTGTCTAAATTAGCCCTGTATGCATGTGTAATAAGGACCTTAGATTGTAAGCGCCTCAATGGCAGGGACTGATGTGCAATACATTAAAGCACAGAAGAAATTGACTGTACTATAGCCATACCAATAATAAAGAAATTGCTGAAGAATGTTAAAAAAAATGATATTGGATGTGGTATTCTTCCTAAATTTTGGCATGTGTTTGATTTTTCAACTGCTTCCTTTATAAAAGTAATTTTATATAGTGGATAATACTCTATGCTGCTCCAAGATTCATGATGATAATACCCTTTGGCGATATTCCAGTGGCTTAGTGGTTAGCACTTCTGCCTTGCAGCAGTTAGAGGGGTTTCCTCCCAAATGTTGATGCACCTGCATGGATGTGCATATCCATGCATGTACATAAACATGCATATATGTGCACATGTATAGATAGATGTGTATATCTATATATGTGCATAGCTATAAATGCATTTATACATGTAAAAATATGTATATACATTATGTATATCGATCATATTTTTTTATTTTCATAATCATATACATGATATTTTGTCATTCATTTATTGATATACATATAGGGCTTTATTTGAAAACAATATCACAGCTCCTTTGTTAAAATATTTAAATGTTTTACGTTCAGCCTATCCATGTGGTATTGTGCAATGGTTTAATTTTAAAATCTATCTTGTGTGTAACATAGTAGCAGGAACATTGCCCAGTGCATCTGTGACTGTAGGCAGACATACAGGTTTTAATGTATTTTCTGTTCATGAAATTATGCCTGTACCTCAACAAACATAGTTACATTGTGTACAGGACACCAGGAATGGGTCCTGGATGGACGGTATATCCCTCCCTTTTTTAGGTGGTGGTCCCGTTAAAGTCACCTTGTATTCAGAGCCTCCATCCCTGACTACAGCCAGTTCTGGTAATGAAAGGGTTAAACCACCAGCCAGAGGGTGTGTTAAAAAGGAACAGGAAGCCAGTCAGTCTGGCTGTGTGGAGTGTTTGGAACAGGACACGTGGCTATGTGTGTTAAGCTGTGGAATACAGTCTGCCAGACACTGCTGGGGCACCTGCATCCATACTGAAACCCTCTGTGCGCAGGCTGGGACTCTAACCCTGAGGCTGGGACTCTAATTCTGAGGTGGGACTTGGTATACAGGCGCTGAGCCGAAGTCTTGTGTTTGCTGAATATAAGCCATTTACTGGAGAATGCGGGCACCGAGCCGGAAAAGCCGTTGTTTGGACTGCTTAAAAAGACTGTGCATGCTTTGGTATGTCGTGGGTTAAAACTGCACAAGCTCTAAAATCCACAGAAGGAGTAATGGAGGAGGTGGTTAAGCAGTTAACCCTGGTTAATATACAAGCCCAGACCCGCTATGAGGAAACTAAGGCTCGCCAGGAACAGACCTTTGCCCTTCTGGTGCAAGCCCAAAATTCCCAGACGGTACAGCTGGGAGCTCAGCAGGAGTCCATGAAAACCCAGGTGGTGCTGTTGCAGGAAGCTGTCCTGCAACTAGCTCAAGGACGAGAGCAGTTGGCTGCTGCCCCTAGCAACCCAGTAACAGTGCGGGCCAGCCATTTCTTGCAAAAACTGACCCCCCATGATGATGTGGAAGCTTTCTTGATCACCTACGAACGCACAGCAGAGAGAGAAGGGTGGCCCCAAGATCAGTGGGCTGGCCTCATTGCCCCATTCCTGTCCGGGGAGCCACAAAAGGCCTATTTTGATTTGCCAGCCACAGATGCCAAGGACTATGCCAAGCTGAAGGGGGAGATTGGGGTAACTGTTGTGGTTTGGGCGCACCCAATGCACTGCTGGAGATATCGCGCCGGCCAGTCACCCCGGGCCCAGATGCATGACCTGCTGCAACTGGCCACAAAATGGCTACAGCCAGAGAAGTTAACTGCACCTCAGGTTGTAGAACGAGTCGTCATGGACCGTTGCGTGAGAGCTCTGCCAGAGGAACTACAGCGCTGGGTCAGCCATGGGGATCCCCAGACGATGGACCGGATGTTGGAGACGGTGGAGCGATACACGGTAGTTGATGATCTACTTGGACAAAGCAAGTCTCGGAGGCCCATGTTCGCTCGGAAAGCCAAGCCACCTGCAAGCCCTGGAACCAGCATTCAGGAAAGTCCAGGAATATATTCCCCAGCTCCTCAGAGCTCCTCCCCAGCACAGAAGAGTGAAAATGTGCTGTGCTGGCGGTGTCACGCTCGGGGCCATATTCAGGCCCACTGTCCCCTTCAAGAGGAACCCATGGAATGTGGAATCGTACGAAGGGTGTCCTACTATGCTCAGGTTTGTGCTGCCCACCTGGATATGACTGAAGGGCGCTTCGAATGTGATGTCTGGGTGAACCATCTCCATGCCCGAGCTCTACTGGATTCAGGTAGTGTGGTGATTCTTGTGAATGCTGGGGTGGCTGGGAGACCGTCCAACAAAGAAAACCCTTAAAGTGGTCTGCATACACGGGGACACTAAGGCGTACCCACTAGTGCCGGTGACAGTCACTACAGCTTGTGGAATGGTTACGCAGAAAGTCGGGGTGGTGCCGAACCTCATTTATGATGTCATAGTGGGACGAGACTGCCCTCTTTTTGTTGAACTGTGGAACCATGTAAGTCAAGAACTGGTGGGACACACTGACCCTGGAAATTCTGATGCAGCTGAGGACAGTGAGAGAGAGCAGACTTTTGAAGGAACTGATGAGATTGTGCCAGTCATAAATGACCCACAAGGCAAGGAGACCCCTGAGGGTGGGGAACTCCTCCTGTGCAGGTCATGATCGGGGATGATGTGGAGGTATCTTTCCCATCGCAGGGGATGGCTGAGGAGGAGGAAGGGGAAGATTCCTTTAGCTCAGCGCATCCCGACCTGGAGGTGTCAAGGGGTGCATTTGGGGCGGCCCAAATGCGGGATCCCACATAAAAAAATGCCAGGGAACAAGTTACTGTGATAAAGGGAGTACCCCAAGTGCCTGGGGCCGCAACCAGATTTCCCCATTTTGCGGTCAGCCGTGATTTGCTTTATCGCGTTACCGAGGTCCGGGGAGAAGTTGTGGAACAATTGTTAGTTCTCCAACCTTTTCGACGTTCGGTACTTGATTTAGCGCACAATGACGCATTGGGGGGGACACCTGGGGGCTGAAAAGACAGAGGCACGGGTAACAGATCGGTTTTACTGGCCAGGCATAACTGCTGAGGTAAAGAGATATTGTGCTTCCTGTCCCACCTGTCAGCTAACTGCCCCAGTATCCCATTTCAGGAATCCCTTGTTGCCCCTACCTATTATTGAGGTACCATTTGAGCGTGTGGCAATGGATATAGTGGGGCCCTTGGTAAAATCGGCCCGCGGCCACCAGTATATCCTTGTCATACTTGATTACGCCACACGGTACCCAGAGGCGGTCCCTCTGAGAAAGGCCACCTCAAAAGCAATTTCCCGGGAGCTGTTTAATGTATTCTCAAGAACAGGGTTTCCTAAGGACCTGTTGACGGACCAGGGCACCCCATTTATGTCAAAGGTGATGGCGGACTTATGCAAATTGTTTCAAATCAGACAATTGCGTACTTCCGTCTATCACCCACAAACGGATGGCCTGGTTGAGAGGTTTAATAAAACACTGAAATCCATGCTCAGGAGGGTGGTGCAAGAGGATGGCAAAGACTGGGACTGCTTACTCCCAGCGTTGATGTTTGCCATTCGAGAGGTACATCAAGCATCCACGGGATTTTCCCCGTTTGAGTTGGTATATGGGCGAAGACCTCGGGGGTTGCTTGACCTAGTCAAAGAAACCTGGTAAAGTGAGCCGTTGCCACACAAAAAGGTAGTTGAGCACATCACCCAAATGCAAGAGAGGATCACCAAGGTAATGCCTTTGGTGAAAGAACATTTGCAGAAGGCACAAGAAGCTCAGAGCAGGGTGTATAACCGGTCTGCTAAGGTCAGACAGTTCCAGATTGGGGACCGGGTGGCTGTCCTTACACCCACGGTAGAAAGTAAATTTCTGGCCAAATGGCAGGGTCCCTTCCAGGTGGTAGAAAAGGTTGGTGAGGTAAATTATAAAGTACATCAACCAGGGAAGAGGAAGCCTTATCAAATCTACCATGTAAACCTGTTAAAACACTGGCAAGACAGGGAGCAGGTAGTTGCGGTAGCCGAGGTTACATCAGGGCCCCCTGCAGGAAAGAAACAAGTGCCTGTTGGGGCCACCCTGTCAAAACATCAGACTCAGCAGGTGAAGGAATTTTTGCAGAGGAATAGAGACGTTTTTTCAGAGTCGCCAGGCCTTACACATGTAATTCAACATGATATCGTGACAGACCTGCAAACAAAGGTGAGAGTAAGACCATACCGCATTCCTGAGGCCCATCGGAAAGCTGTGTCTGAGGAAGTTCAGAGAATGCTAGAACTTGAGGTCATTGAGGAATCGCAGAGTGAATGGTCAAGCCCGATTGTGCTGGTAGAAGCCATCCAGGCTTGGCCACGCCCCGTACCCAAGAAACAGGTCCGAGCCTTCCTGGGCATAGTCGGTTATTACCGACGGTTCATTCCCAACTTTGCCTCTATCGCTGTTCCGTTGACTGACTTGACAAAAGGTAGGAAGTCGGTCATGGTTCAGTGGCATGAAAAAGCTGAGACAGCTTTTCTGGAGCTGAAAGCGGCCTTGTGCCGAGATCCTGTGTTGGTTGCTCCGGATTTTTCCAAAGAGTTTGTTGTCCAGACTGATGCGTCTAGTGAAGGATTAGGAGCTGTTCTGTCGCAGGAAGTCAGTGGAGAGGAACACCCGGTGGTGTTTCTCAGCAGGAAGTTAACAGCTGCAGAGAAGAACTATGCAGTGGTAGAGAGAGAATGTTTGGCCATAAAGTGGGCTCTAGATTCTCTGCGATACTTTCTCCTCGGTAGGAAATTCCGCCTGGTGTTGGACCACGCTCCAGTGACTTGGATGAGACAGAATAAAAACACGAATGCTAGGGTGACCAGATTGTTCTTAGCCCTACAGGAATATGCATTTTTGGTAGAACATAGACCCGGTAGATATCACCAAAACGCAGACGCCCTGTCTAGGGTCCATTGCAGGGTGTCCCACATTGCCTCAGACACCTCTGCATCGAGGCAGAGGGGGGGGATGTGTACAGGACACCAGGAATGGGTCCTGGATGGACAGTAGATCCCTCCCTTGTTTAGGTGGTGGTCCTGTTAGTCACCTTGTATGCAGAGCCTCCATCCCTGACTACAGCCAGTTCTGGTAATGAAAGGGTTAAACCACCAGCCAGAGGGTGTGTTAAAAAGGAACAGGAAGCCAGTCAGTCTGGCTGTGTGGAGTGTTTGGAACAGGACACATGGCTATGTGTGTTAAGCTGTGGAATACAGTCTGCCGAGACACTGCTGGGGCACCTGCGTCCATACTGGAACCCTCTGTGCGCAGGCTGGGACTCTAACCCTGAGGCTGGGACTCTAACCCTGAGGTGGGACTTAGTATACAGGCGCTGAGCCGAAGTCTTGTGTTTGCTGAATATAAGCCATTTACTTTGACTGTTTGTGGAAATGAATAAAAGTTTATTGTCCGATACGGCTGGCTACGGGTCATATCCGCCCTGAATATTACAATAGTTACATAGTATTTGAGGTTGAATAAAGGCATCAGTCCATCAAGTCCAACCTATATAGGATCCATCTCATGCTTAGGAGTACTTGTACCCCTGTATATTACGGTCCCTTAGGAAATCGTACAAAAGTTTCTTGAACAATTCCACACTCTTAGCTGAAATCACAGTCTATGGCAGTGAGTTCCATACCCTAACTGCTCTGACTGTGAAGAACCCCCTTCGCCCCTTGTGCTGGAATTTTCTTTCCACCAATTTTAGGTGGTGGCCTCTAGTTTTTGTAATGGAGTTAATTTTAAAGAGTTTGTTGATGATGTTGCTGTCCCTATTGAACACCTTGTACATTAAAATCATATCCCCCCTTAATCTCCTTACTTCTAACGTGAACATGTTTACATTCAGTAGCCTTGTCTCATAGGTCTGGTCCTCCATTCCCCTAATTAGTTTGGTTGCCCTCCGCTGGACTCTCTCCAGCTAAAGGACATATTTTCTTAGTACTGGTGACCAAAACAGGACCACGTACTCCAGGTGGGGCCGAACCAATGATTGATAAAGTGGCACAATTATAGACTTGTCTCTGCAGTACATTCCCTTCTTAATACAGGACAAGACCCTACTAGCTTTGTTTACAGCAGCCTGGCACTGCAATGCAACTACCATTCAGTTTGTGGTCCACAATGACCCCCAAATCTTTTTCTATTTCTGACTTCCCTAGTGGCATACCCATGATGGTATAGCCCATTTGTTTATTTTTATTTCCAAAGTGCATTACTTTGCATTTATCGACATTAAACCTCATCTGCCATATTGTTGCCCATTCCCCTATTTTATCTAGATTCTCCTGTAAGGTTATACTGTCTAGGTCTGTTTTTCTAATACCCTCCCTATTTTTGTATCATCTGCAAACACTGAAACATGGCTATTCACTCCCTCCCCGATATCATTAATAAAAAGGGTTGAACAGTATGGGACCCAGCACAGAACCCTGAGGCACACCGCTCATTACACTAGCCCAGTCCGAAAAGGTGCCATTTATAGATACCCTCTGGACACGATCCCGTAGCCAGTTCTCTATCCATGTACACACCACTTCATCTATGCCCATAGATCTCAGCTTGTGTAGTAAGTGTTTCTGTGGTACCGCATCAAAAGCCTTAGAGAAATACAGATATATCACGTCTACCGACCTCCCTCCATCCATATCTCTACTTACCCCCTCATAAAAAGTTAGCAAGTTAGTCAGGCAGGAACGATCTTTCCTGAACCCATGCTGATTGTCATTAACTATCCCATTATCCTGAACAAATTCAACCAAATAGTAATTCATTATTCCTTGTAGCAGTTTACAAACTACCGATGTTAGACTGACCGGCCTATAGTTCCCAGGTTGGCATCTTGCCCCCTTTTTGAATATTGGAACTACCGTAGCCCTCCGCCAATCACTTGGCACTATACCAGTCATTAAGGAATCCTTAAAAATGAGGAATAATGGTCTAGTTATAACCTGGCTTAGTTCAAGTACCTTGGGGTGTAGGTTATCCGGACCCACTGCTTTGTTTGCATTAAGCAGTTTAAGTCTTTGTTGTATCCCAGTTTCCGTCAACCACTGGGGTATATTTTGAGTTAAACTATGAGTTTTATCATGTATGTCAAACCCGTTTCCCTCCTGAGTGTATACTGAGGAGAAAAAAGTGTTCAGCGCCTCGGCCCTCGGCTTGTGTCTAGCTTCCCGCTTTCGTCCTTTATTGGGCCTATCTGCTCCTTCCTCACCTTTTTACTGTTAATGTATTGATAGAATTTTTTTGGGTTCTTTTTACTAACTGTGGCGATATGCTTTTAGCTGCCTGGATTACTAGTTTGCATTTTTTATTACATTCTTTGTAGTTAAGGAATGCCAATGCTGTCCCCTCCATTTTATATTTTATATTATATTTTATAAATGCCACTCTTGTCCTTGACGTGTTGTTTTACAGTTTTATGTCCCACATCTGGTCTGTGTTTAGGTTGTGAAATAAGTTTTCCCATTTTATTTCCCCCACTAGGTTGCGCAGCTTATCAAAGTTGGCCCTTCTGAAATTTAGGGTTATTGTCTGTCCAGCCCACTTCCCTTTCCTGTATTCAATCTTAAAAGTAATCACATTGTGATCACTATTACCCAGTGTCTCCCCATCTACAATATCCTCAATTAACTCTGCATTATTAGTGACAATTAAATCTAGGATGGCATTTTTCCTAGTCGGAACCTCCACCGGGTCCATGAAATTGTCCCGCAACATGTTCAGAAATCGTCCTGCCTTCGCCGAACCTGAGGTACCATTGGCCCAATTTATGTCCGGGTAATTGAAGTCTCCCATCACGACTACATTACCCTCCCAGCTATTTCTATCTGGGAGTGTAGGTTGGTTTCCCCCTCCTCCCCTATATTTGGAGGTTTATAGCCAATACCCACAATAAGTTTACGGCTTTTGTGTGCCATATCTAGCTCCAGCCATAAGATTTCCACGTCTTCCCCCATTATTTGAGGCAATATCGGCCCTTATATGCATATATTTAGATTATTTTTAGCGTAAATGCAACCCCCCCCCCTTCTCCCACATCTGTCCCTCCTGAACAGGTTGTACCCCTCTATATTAGTGGCCCAATCATGCATGCTATCTAGCCAGGTTTCCGCTATTCCCACTATATTGAAGTCCTCTTCGAGTAGCATAATTTCAAGCTCCTCTATTTTATTTGCCAGACTTCTAGCGTTGGTGTACATACATTTAATTCCTGTCTTGTTATTGGTCAAAAGTTTATTACTTTGTTGTTCCCCACTATTTTTATTATTCTGCATTGATATCGGAGGTCCATTTGTAATTATGCTTACTTGTGTCAACGGATTTCCTATATTGACTGAGTTGACTTTGTTGACTGGAGTGAGCCCAATTTACTCGTCTGCTACTTCTTTCTGTATTATTTTTAGCTATGTTTAATTTATCTCCATTTAATTTAAGTAATTTTATTTTTTATACCCT
>NW_017307048.1:718132-733366 GCF_000935625.1 Nanorana parkeri | reverse complement strand
CCCACTATTTTTATTGTTATTATTCTGCCTTGATTTCGGTCGTCCGTTGGTAGTTATACTTACATGTGCCAACGGATTTCCTGTATTGACTGGAGTGAGCCCACTATTATTAACTCCCTTTTTACTACTTTCTGTGTTATTTTTACCTATGATTAAATTATCTACATTTAGTTTAAGTAATTTTATTTTTATACCCTCCCCCCCACTTTCTAGTTTAAAGCTCTTCCAGTCTTTCTACCATTTTTCCCCCCTAGGAATGCTGCACCTTCCCCATTAAGATGCAGTCAGTCTCGGCTGAAGAGCCGGTAACCGACTGCGAAGTCAGCCCAGTTCTCCAGGAAACCAAATCCTTCCTTCTGACACCAGCTCCGGAGCCACTTGTTAAGCTCCCTCAACTCGCGCTGTCTGTCCGGAGTGGCTCGTGGCACCGGCAGTATCTCTGAGAAAACTACTGTGGAGGTCCTTTCCTTCATCCTGGTAAACGGCCGGACGGAGCCTTAAGATGTTCTTCCCTCCTCCCGCCCCCGCTCGTGCGCACACAAGTGGGGAAACTGTCAGAAATGTAAACAGCCAGCAATGAAGTAGGAGCTGCTGTTTACCCCCCCCCAGACTGACATGGCTGTGCTGTGACAGGAGATCAAAGGGAGATCGGTACACGGTACACAAAGGGAGATCGGTACTCCTCTTCATCCCCGAATGCAGGGAGTGATGTATATTACATCACTTCCGCAGTCTGCTGTCACTCTCCACCTTCAGAAGTTGGTGAAGCAGATCTCTTCATCAGCTTCTCCGGGTGTCCCTAGGTGACATTAGGGGTCTTGGAAACCCCTGATGTCTCCATAAAGACATCAGGGGTCTCCCCTCTCCTACATACAAGCAAACATGCGTCAGGTGCGCCAACGTGAAAAAACAACTATTGTGCTGCACATGTTACATATCGCCACGAATGTCGGAGTGTGAGCAATAATTTTAAGGCCATTAATCACTGATAACACTAAACCGATGTGCGTTGCCTATGGCCAATTTTCAATGTGGTTGTTTTTTGCGATTTTGTGGGCGCGCGCAAAGCTTGACATGTTTGGTGTCTATTTACCTGAAGTCTTTCATGTTTTATCCAGAAATTGGGGTGATACATGTTTCATTACATATCATAGGAAAACAGTTTTTTTTCAAAAATTAAAAAAAAAAAAGGTAGTTTTTTTGTTATATAGTAAAAAAATAAAAACCCCAGTGGTGATTAAATACCACCAAAAGAAAGCTCTATATGTCCCCCCAAAAATGGTATAAAATTAATTTCAGTACAGCGTTGCATGACGGAATAAATGTCAGTCAAAGTACTGCAGTGAGGAACACTGAAAAATGGCCATGCCAGGAACGGGGTTTAACCCCTTCATGACTGAGCTTGTTTTTAGTTTGTTTGTAAATGACTGACACACTTTTGACATTTTTGCGGTGTGATTCTTTCACGTCAGTAATACACTTTTTTACAAAGTGCACCCACACATATTATATATTGTTTTTTAGAGGACAAATAGGGCTATATATTTATATCATATATGTGTACCCAACACCTCACTTAGGACAAAATAAAATATTTAAAAAAAGAGGAACAAAAACGTAAAGAAAACACTTTTTCTCCAGTTTTAAATTGTAGTATTTTTTAGACAAATAGCACAGCTAAAACAAGTGCAATAAATACATTAAATGTGTCAGTTATTTGGAAAATCCTCACCTCCCCAGGATTTTAGAAATGTTTCTGTACTTCTCAGCCTATTACTAAAATCTAACATTTTTATATTTTTCTCTAAAAGCGGTCCCCTGGCATACTTGGCACTGGCACTTAGTGACAGCGACATACTTTGAACATCTGTCATGAAGGGGTTAACCAGTTGACATCCGCGCTGTTAAACCCCCTTCCCATCCGGGTCATTTTTCAGTATTCAGCACTGCGGTACTTTGACATTTATTCCGTCATGCAACGCTGTACTGAAATGAATTGTATACCATTTTTTGGGGACAGATAGAGTTTTCTTTAGGTGGTATTTAATCACCACTGCAGGTTTTATTTTTTACTATATTAAGGAAAAATTACCGAAATTTAAAAAAAAAACTGTTTCCCCTATATTAAATGATAAAACATTTATTATTACCCAATTTTTTGGTGAAATATAAAAGACTGGGTCACGTCGGGTAAAAAGACACCAAACATGTCAAGCCTTATAATTGCATGCGCGCGCGCGTGCGAAACCTCAAAAAACGATAATACCCAAAATTGGCCACAGGCGACGCTTTAACAGCTTTTACCGCTCATCAGTTTAGTGTTATCAGTGATTGATGGCCCTGAAATTATTGCTCTCACTGCGACGTTTGCGGCGATATGTAACGTGTGTAGCGAAATTGTCGTTTTCACGCGCTGGTGCACCGGAAGCATATTTACGTTTATATGTGCATAAACGTGGGGGTGGGGAAGTTAAACATTTTGGGGTTTTTTTTAAACTTTTTTTATATGTGACTAATTGTGACTAATAGACGATCGGCAGGCTATAGAGCCGCCGATCGTCTATATGTGAAACACCCGGTAACGGGTGTTTGCATTACACAGGTCTTTCCTGGCCGTGCGCGCCCGCTAGGGGGCGCATGAGAGCAGAATAAAATGCCGTCTGGGGACCCGCCAATGCAGCAGTGACGTCCGTCCGTTTTTTTACAACGGGCGGACGGCAACTGGTTCAATAAAAAATGTAACCCCTTAGGGTGAAAAAGAAATCTGCAGCTCAGCTGCAGATTTTCATTGTAATGGGTTAATTTTTATATTAATGATAGTATAAAAATATATCATTTTTATTTTGTTACACTTTATTTTTCACCTTTCACTAATTTAAAAAATATATTTTTTACATTTTTATTTTATTTAATTATATCAAGCAGTCATTGTGAATTAATCTCACTATTACTGCTTGATAATTAATTTTTGGTTATCAGGCTTCTTCAAACAGGCAATAATAACCTTAGTGACACTGATCCTGCATTTTAGGATCAGATGTCACTAAAGGTTTTCTGATCCTTCAAACAATGATTAGAAAACCTGCAACATTCTTTCAGCAATAGAAACATGTATCTAAATGTTTCTATTGCTGAAAGTTTAGAAAAAAAAAAGCCGGTATACATCGGGATTTCCCAATCTACACCACCTGTCAGTGAGAGCAGTAAATGCCTCTCTGCTCTCACTGTCAGACACCCGATTTCTGAAAGGTATCGGGCGTCTAAAAAAAGCTTAACTTTGATTCTCAGTGGTTACCAGCCTTACAAAGCCCCAATAGCTAATCACGTACACAGAGTCATTTGGGCACTTCGTGGCGGGACGTACAGTGTACGTCTCCCGTCACGGAGGGGTTGACACCCTGATCTTTTAGTGGTTAAAAACAACATTACCACAATAAAAAATACATACATGCCCATAGTTTTGGCAGCATCAGATTGTGGTTTTCTCAAACTTTCATCAATTGACAGCAGGTGAGGCTAAATTGTTGGATGAAATCAACAAAGACAAATATCAGTGGCCACTTCTACACCCAAGTACAGAAAAAAAAATATGAAAAAAAAGAAGCTACATCTGCATGTTTCACATGTTGGGAAATAAGAATGTTAAAAAAACCCCTCTAAGTCATACTAAAGGAACAATTATGACATAGACATGAACAAATATGACATAATAATGAGATGGTGAGGAGTGCACATTGTGAATATAAACCTCGACATATAATAAAACCAACAACACATACCTGAACCAAAGCCACATCAGATAAGACCAAGATTTAACAATACATTTCAAAAATGTCCCCTCTAATAACACAATTTAGAGTAGCGTTTCCTGCACACATACATATGAATCTGTATTTGAGGATTGAGGCTGTTTACAAGCTGGAAGATGAGGTCTGACAGTGAGTGCTCCTGTCCCCGTAGACATGCGGCCCCTGAGCGGTTGCACAACACAAAATTCCTGTGATGACAGTGCAGGAGGTGCCTTACACTGTCATTCATTTAAATGTCACCCCCCCCTCCCCCCAAATGCGCCTCTCACTCACAATAATGTTACCAGAGGACCATGCATTCTATTGCATCTACAAATGTAGTTGAAATGCAATAAAGTGCACGGTAATGTGGTACTGTTGAGTGCTGGGGTGCCATTGACATGAATGCAAACAATGCACTTCTTGCACTGTAATACACGGCAGGTGCTTCCCCTGATCCCTCACACCTTGGTGTAAACACACAGTGGCCTGGGTCACTCCAGCCACATGCCATGAATGCACAACACACCAGCCATATAATGAAAGTGCAGGAGGTGTGCTCACACCAGCAGCATGCCGTGAACGCACAACACACCTGCCGTGTGGGAAAAGTTTGGAACTGACATACATTTAGATGACAAACCAAAAGCGCCTCTCACTCGCAATGCATGGCATGCATGTCAGGTGCAACTTGCACTACTGCAAATACCATGCATTTATTTTAATCACACGACAACGCATGGTATTTGCAGTAGTGCAAGTTGCAGTGTGGCCAAGTGCGCTAAGAGTGAGAGGTGCTTTTGGTTTGTCATCCAAATGAATATCTGTTCCTGCACTGTCATCACATGGCAGGTGTGTTGTGAGTTCATGACATGTTCCCGTAGATCATCACATTCTATACACTGTGTACAGATGTATGAATGATGCTAAGGGACCTTCCAAAGCTGCAGTGTAGGAGGAGAGAGGGTTCTATGACTGGATAAGCAGGCAGCCGGTTTGGAAGCTTGTTTTTTTTTTTTTTTTTTAGCACCTAGGCAAAAACAAGCACTTAACCCTTGCAGTGCGGTGGTAGCCCGCACTGCTCGAGTTAAGAGAACTATATAAATCCTGTATGATTATCATAATATAGCAAAACCTTTTTTTTGGCTATAGTTCTTCTTTAGGTCACAGGAGTACATTTACTAATGTACTCCTGTGACCCAACGTCAGCATTTAACAGGCTACTGCCCACTATATGCTGACAGGGCAGAGCCATTCTGCAACCAGGAAAGATCCCAACAATCTTGGCGGGTTCCACCCGCTGCCTGATTGACAGCTGGCTCTGGCTCTAGAGAGGTGTGTGTCTCCCCAATGAGCACTAGAGGAATAGAGAGGGGGAGGAGTCCCTGTGGCGAGTGGCGACTGACAGAAGCAGTGAGCTCGGTGATCATCAGTCCTTGAGCTGTGGAGCCGGCATGTGACAGCTGCCGGCTCAAACTATTGGGAATAGTACATTTTACTCCTTTCTCTGGAGTTCTTCTTTAATGTTTCCAGTATCACACAGATACCCCCCACACTGCAAGGATTAAAGTGTAATTTCACTTTCCCAGGTGACTAAGCAAATGCGCCCGCTCGCTGTAATTACCTTTGGACAAACGTTCCTTCCCCTCTCCCGATGTACTAGCCACACGCTGCCTGTGGCTGCATTTGCCTTGAAAATTGGCAAAAAGCGCTTCTCATTGGTCAGGGGACGGCTGTGCTGACCATTTGTGAGCAAAATTCAAAATACAGAGCGCAGGGCTGCACTTCCATGTATGAAATACAGATAGGACACCGGCACTGGTGGAGGGGAAGGAGCGTTCTCCCAAAGGAAAGGATAGCAGTGCGGGGAAGAGGGGGCCATGGGATTGCAGCTGGTACTTCAAAACCTAACAATACCAAAATATATAGTGCTGGGCACACACCTTACAACCATCGCAAGACTTTCGTCTTGCGATGGTTGTAAGGTAATTAAAAAAACTTATGATCTGCCTATCTTGGACAGGCAGATCGTACTTACGATGATCACAAGCCCGCCCAGCTGAGGGGCGGGCTTCCGATGACCGCAATGCTGAACGGGCAGTGTGCGCTTGCGCACAACAGCCCGTGCGGCATTTATCTTACGAACATGCCACACACCCGCCGACAATCGTACGATTCTCGGCGGTTTTTCAAACATGTTCCTAAGATAAAAGTTGTGCGACCTTACAGTAGCAGAGGTCACACGCCTTCCACACATCTTGCGATAATCGTACGATCGCGGGGGTTTCCTGCGATTATCGGACAATAATCGCAAGGTGTGTGGGCACCTTAATAATAAATAAACACAGTTGACACCAGCTTGGATTCCAAATGGCCGCAACATCTTTATTGGTTAAATTCCCCCCTCTGAGTTTAATTAATCAAAACTGGGGCAGACAAAATCTGGAGCAGCTGTTCATGACAACCAATCAGCTCTTCTCTTCAGTTTATTCACTTAGGGCCGGTGCACACCTAGATAACACCCCACTGCGCAGCAATCGTGCACGATTCCGTGCTGTCAGGAGTCGCCCAGGTGTGCACTGATCGCACTGTGGGTGCCATTATTTTCCAATGGCACCCCAGTCGTATTGTGCGGTATTTTATATCACGCTCAGAATCGTGGCCGGTGGGACCGGGGCGCTCTTGGGAAATAATGGCACCCACACCGCGATCGGTGCACACCTAGGCGACTCCTGACTGCGCGGAATCATGCACAATTGCCACGCAGTGCGGTGTAGCCTAGGTGTGCTGCGGCTCTAAGGCTGGGTTCACACCTAGGCTTATCGAAAATGAGTTCGTCGCGCGTTTTTACAGCGATTTGCGGTGAAAAAAAGTGCGACAAACGCGTGTTTCTGAGGGCTACCTGGCTGTATCCCAATGGATACGCGTGGCAAATACGCCCCCAAGAAGCTCCTGTACTTCTGTAATACGCCCAGGTGTGAACCACACCCATAGGAAATAATGGGATTTCGGTGTTTGTGCGTTTTGCAGAGTGTAGGAACGCGCTACAAAACACCCAGGTGTGAACCGGGCCTAAATATTTAAAAACGAAAGAGAGAAGCTGATTGGTTGCTGTGCACAGCTGCTCCAATTTTGATAAATTCCCCTCAAAATATTTAAGGAAGCTGATATCCAAATTAAAACCACCAAGTAAACCCACCATAAATTGCTTAGCCATTACTCGAGCAATAATATAAATAAACCTGATACCAACAAGTCCCCTCCAAAAAAGAAGTGACAAACCACATAAGAGGAGCCACGACAAATAAAGAAAATAGGGCGGGGAGCTCGCTGTGTAGAGTCCAGCCGAGTGACAGCTCTCCCTGGGGCTCTCCTTTATATAGGTGCAGGAACGGAGGAAGAATCTTCTAGAAGAGACACGAGCTGAGGATTTCTTGCAGAAACCATCATCAGGTATTTCTTAAAGACACAGTACCTAAAATAGAAAAGGGGTGGGGAAACAGAGGGAAAATGGGAAAAAGGGGGTGGCGAGAGAGAAATTGGACTGCAGCAATCCCATGGGAGTGGGCCCCCAAAATAATTGTTGCCCACTTGACCAGATGGGAGGGGGTAATTCCATTTTCCCAAATTCACCTGTGAAAGTGGAATTACCTTTTAATTGCCAAAGAATGTCAGCCAAAGAATGCCAGGTAGCTTTTAACCTCCTGCCGTCCGCCCGTTAAGAAAAAGCGGACAGACGGCAAACTCGCATCAGCGGGTTGACGTCTCCAGGCGGCATTTTTTTCCTGCTCGCGCGCCCCCTAGGGGCAGGGAAGACCCGCTTGTTTTACACATTTGTTTCACATACAACCAATCAGCGGCTCTATAGCCGCCGATCGGTGGTATGGCGCGATTTTGTCCCCCCCTTGAGTGCCGTAGCCCCCCTCCTGACCCCTCACCTTCAATCCCTGGATCCACCACCCCTGGGACCGGCTCGGGAGGGCGAGGAGGAAGAGGGAGGGAGATCAGCTCCTTGCTGATCCGTGCTGTGAATGCAGAAGTGATGTGTATTACATCACTTCCGCATTCACCTGTCAGTCATCTGGCTGCTAATGCCAGAGAGAAGAAGCTGATGAATTAATCAAAATTAATAAAATATTAATACAAAAAGTAAAAAAAATTAAAGTCACAAATAAAAAAAGTAAAACAACCCCCCCAAAATGTTAAGTCCCCCCCCTTCGTTTACGCACATATAAACGTAAAACGATGTGTCAGCGCGCGAAAACGACAATTGCGCTACACATGTTACATATTGCCGCGAACGTCAGAGTGAGAGTAATAATTTTAGGGCCATCAATCACTGATAACACTAAACTGATGAGCGGTAAAAGCTTTTAAAGCGTCACCTATGGGCAATTTTGGGTAATGTAGTTTTTTTGAGGTTTCGAGCGCGTGCGCAATTTTAAGGCTTGACATGTTTGGTGTCTTTTTACCCGACATGACCCTGTCTTTTATATTTTACCCAAAAATTGGGTAATAATAAATGTTTTAGAATAATATTAATAATTTAATATAGGGGAAAGTTTTTTTTAAAAACAATTTCTGTAAATTTTCCTTAATATAGTAAAAAATGAAAACAATTAAAATTAAAACACCACCAAAAGAAAGCTCTCTCTGTCCCCAAAAAAGGGTATAAAATTAATTTCAGTACAGCGTTGCATGACGGAATAAATGTCAAAGTACCGCAGCGCTGAATACTGAAAAATGGCCTGGATGGGGGGAAGGGGGTTTAACACTCCCGACTTCAACTGGTTAAAGGAGAACTATGAGATGAGTGATTTCCACTCACCTCATAGTTCTAGCCGACCTGTGACAATGAGACTGCCACAGGTCGGCTCAGTAGATTGGGAGGTCACAGGTCGGCTCAGTAGATCGGGAGGTGAGCGAACACATACCAGGTTCGCTCACCTTCCGATCCTGTCACAGCAGAGCCAGCTGTCACTCACGCAGCAGGGCGGATCCCGTCATCTACGTCTGGATCCGCTCCGGCTGCCGCGTCTCAGTATACCGCGAGCTGTAGCTCGCGGTATACTGAGCTTAAGGTAACGGGAGGACGCTAGTTTGTGTCCTCCCGTTACCCTAAGGAGAACTATGGGGAAAAACACTGACCCCATAGTTCTCCTTTAAAGAACCTGACATTCTTTGGCTGAAAAAATCAAATAGAGGAGAAAAATAAAGAGCCAGGGCAGTTATCAACACCATTGGCACTACTTGGTACTGGCGTCCTTAACAATCGCCAATTCTATCTCTCAGAAGACGCAGGCATGCAACCATAGAGCGGCAAAAACTGAAGAAAAATTACAGATAAAACAGTGTGCTGCGAACGCCATTTTGTAGGAGACCATTAGCGTTGTCACATTGTAGGAAAAAAGAGCCGTGACCACGCTGTCTTATTCTCCACTCTATTCTATTTATTTATTTTTGCAGCGGAAAGGAAGTCAAGTTATGGGCGGAGATATCGAACGGCTTATTGATCCCGGTGATGTGTCGAAAGTGCGAACTTATCGAGTTGTGGGACCGCATTACTTCCGGTTTCCTCAGAACTACGAGGTTTTTACACAAAACATGTTGTGCACGAGCGCCATCCACGGCATTGCCCTATAGACATAGACCACAGCAATAAAGTAATAAAATGATGTAGGATGACAGTAAGCCAGCACGTTCTTTATCTCCGGTGCCCCACTCAATATGGCCGCCGCTTGAGTGGGGCACCTGAGATAAAGAACGCGCTGGCTTACTGTCATCCTACATCATTTTATTACTTTATTGCTGTGGTCTATGTCTATAGGGCAATGCCGTGGATGGCGCTCGTGCACAACATGTTTTGTGTAAAAACCTCGTAGTTCTGAGGAAACCGGAAGTAATGCGGTCCCACAACTCGATAAGTTCGTAGTTTTGATCGATCACCGGCGCCACATACATGCGCTGTGCTTGGATGGTGGCCGCATGCGCAATAGATTTAGTAAGGTCCCGGCGCCATGTTGTGTATGGCACTGGATACCTCAGAGTCGGCTGTAAGATCGTTTGCGCAGTACAGGGAGCGACCGTGCACACGTACAGGAAGTGGCTTGTTTGTGCAGTTGGTGGTAATCAATGCTGAACTTCGTGGTTACCGACCCGAGGGAAAGGCAATGAGAGGTACGAAAGAGGGCGGGGCTTATAAAATACCAATCTGACTACCCCGGGTCTGTTACGACACCCCTACAATCCAACCTGCACCCCAACTCGCCTGCTCCACCTACAGCGTTGTGAATTGGACGAAGGTGGCGAGGCACTGTCTCCCAGTGGTTCCCCCCAAATACTGAGAGCTCCCACATAGCTGATCACTTCTCCTCTCCAACCTCACTTCCCTTGCTCTTTGGCTGAGTGTTCTCCACTAAAGAAGTCGAGGCGGGACTGGATTTCACTTCATAGAGGACCTTCCTAACTGGTATGTGATGAGAGTGGAAGGTCCTTGTTAATGGGCAACTAAACCTTCACCTCACCTGATGCTCCACCTGTCACCCATTTAGTCTCTTTGTAAATAGGTCTATTTTTATGGCTGGAAACAAATATTTTCTTTTTTCTAATGCTACTGGATAGGTTATAGTGTAGGCCAAGAGAGTGTTCTGGGGCTCTGCTGTTCCTTTTTGACACAACTGCTGTTTACAGCAATGACCCTAGGAATATACCTATGCCAGGTGCATGCACCAATCTGGAAACAATGATCACCATGATTCTCTTGGCACATGCAAATTATTGACAGAATCAGTGGAGCACCAAAACACTTTTCTAGCCTGTAGTGTCAACAGCAGGATTTGCCAAGTTGGTAGAGAGGAGAAGGCAACAAATAAGTGAAAGCAAAGACCTCATGCAAATTTTAATTGAATAAGAGTATATGTTAGTATGTTTAGATTATAGAGGGGATATATACCCACAATTACTGGATATAGTTATGGGTACAGTTCTGCACTGATAACCTTTAAAAAGATTCTTTGGGGGATTGAAATTTTAGTTCTGCATTCAATAATTTTTTTATTTTTTATTTCTTAGGATGTTCTTTCCCAATGTTGTTACTCCATTCTAAAGGCTGGCTGGTTGCAAGGACTTTCTAAATGACAAAGTAAGAGACCAACTGTGCATGTGCCGACTCTAGAGCAGCGTTTCCGGAAGAAGCGGATTTGCGCTTTTAAGCTGAGGTAAGGTAACAGAACTGACAATTATGTAAAGAGGTTATTTTTTTGGACTCTATACACACACACCTTTTGTATCCAGTAATCCTCTTTCTCCCATTGCTCTCCTGCTGAAATGGGGAATTTGGGCGGGAGGGTTAAAGTGTAAATTAAACCTTTCACTGCCAAGCCTACCGGAACACTTTTAACTTCCGTTGCCCACACCATTTTTGGAATTTTTTTTCCTATGGTTTTGATTCTTTTACTGTTGCTTTGCTAGCGTGTGTAAAATATCTCTCAAGCCATATATTTTCTGAAAGCACATGCCCGGTAGAATAAAAAGATGGTGCTACTAATTTTGGAGGCCCTGTGTATAATTGTGCGTATGTTTGTCAAATCAATATTAAACCGATTAAAAATACACAATGAAATTAATAAAAGCACACTAAAATCAGTATCGGTGCACAAAACAAAAAATACTTTTCCGACCAAATCTAAAAGATAAAACTATTGTTAATAATGACCAATAATTTTAAATTTTGCCTTTTTGTGGCTGGAATTTCGTAAAAAATAAATTTTTATTTCACATTTGCCATAAATATACATATAAAAAGCAACAACCAGTTGCGATAGGTTTAAAACAGGTTTAAACCAGGAGCATAGACCCATTTAGCATACTATACATATCCATTATAGATCGATACATTCAGTGTGTCCAATCCCTTACACGTTTCACAACTTGGCTTCATCAGGGGATTGTAAACTGATCTAACGAGAAACAATATATTTAATCAATACATATCAACAATTCACTAGTAGGTCTATTTGAATTGCATAGAATACCAATACCTATACCAAACGGAGAGAGTCCCACCACCATTCTCACCAACCGACAAACACTCCGCCCAGTTTTTGTCCCGGGGACCTCGGGGCCACAGTCGGAGGGAAGGATTACGGGTATGCGCAGGAAGACAGAACTGCCTATGCCTATCTTGTAGTTTTCTTATGCTTCAACATCCATAGACCTGTTTTGGTGGAGTGGAGCAGACTGGACACTGGACCTATGGATTCCATCATAGCAGGTAGCTGTTCATACCCTGTATAGATATCCAAAAGCCAGGAGAACACACAAACCAAAAAGATGCCCTTGGTTTAATGAAAAGAAACACTGCAAGCCCTCCAGGGCTTGCTTTAAAACTGTTGTCCCTGGTTGCCTTAGCGGCTGCGGGACGGGAGCACAATGCGCAGGCGCGGTACCATGGCGCAGGCGCAGATTGAATTCACGCCGGAGGTGGACCCCACGGGCAACCTCCGGCTGGCTACACTGCTGACGTCCCTAGTTGCCATAGTGGCGGCGGGACGCCAGTGCAATGCGCAGGCGCAGATGGAGTCCACACCGCCGACGGACGTCCTAATACACCCAGGGGTGGAGCGTTCTGTCGGCGGTGGGGGCTATTTAGGGGGAGGGAGGTGGTGTTTAGCAGGCATAGGAGGCTAAGGTGTTAGCCTGTGAGTGGGAGACATCAAGGCGGCTGCGGGCTACTGTTTGTGACCGAACTGATCGGATCGTTCATATCCATATTACCCCTTGCTCCATGACCAGAACCTGATAGGTAGGTGTACCTCAATTGATAAAACTATCGGGAAGGGAGATATAGATGCATATATATACAGCCAGTTGCGGAGATGTTGGAAATGGGCATACATAGGCCCTTTGATCTAGGACAGGGGTGGCAAACACAAGGCCCGTGGGCCGAATCCGGCCCGCCGGACCTTGTAATGTGGCCCGCACAGCAGCCAGGGCCGGTCCGCTATGCCGACTCTGTGCAGAGCAGTGTCTACTGTGTGGTACCTAGCAGAGCCGGCACTACCACACAGTAGACACTAGAGGGCGATTAAAGAGTAGATGCATAGTCCTATACAACCGGCCCTTTGAGGGTAACCATACTGCTGATGCGGCCCCCGATGAATTTGAGTTTGCCACCCCTGATCTAGGAGATCCAACTGGAAACTCTCTTTGAATAGGTGATGATTGTGATGAGGTGGAGTGTTTTTGCTCTTTATTTTTATGAAATTGTCTTTTACAGTATTTGTGTACAGTATTTGCCGGCGCATAAGACGACTCGGCGTATAAGACGACCCCCTACTTTTTGTGTTTAAAATATAGGTTTTGGGCTATACTCGTCTAAGACGAGTTTAGCCCAAAATAATGTTTAAATGCACCCACTAACATCCATGGCGGTATTCCCGAGTGTGGCTCGGGGGTTAATTTTCAGTACCATAAGCGCTAACCCCAAGCCACAATTGGGATTACAGTCTCTCACTAAAAATTACACAAAAAATTTTGTAACACACAAGAGAAAATTTCAAAACAAATTGACCATTCGATTACTTGGACAACACATCCCTAGAAGAGGATCAATTCACTCTATTTATACAGACAATGTTGAACACATAACACACTTTTTCATATTATTAGACACTTTTCTAATGTCACTATGACAAGTATGATTGCACTGGTTATTATCATAACATAGATGTTTGGTTATGACATGTACTTTTTTCTTTTCAGAGTTGGGATCACACAGAGCCCTATACATAGGGCATATGTATATGTATATGTGGGTGGGGCAAAAAAGTATTTAGTCAGCCACCAATTGTGCAAGTTCTCCCACTTAAAAAGATGAGAGGCCTGTAATTGGCATCATAGGTAGACCTCAACTATGAGAGACAAAATGAGAAAACAAATCCAGACAAATCACATTGGCTGATTTGGAACAAATTTATTTGCAAATTATGGTGGAAAATAAGTATTTGGTCACCTACAAACAAGTAAGAGTTCTGGCTCTCACAGAGCTGTACCTTCTTCTTTAAGAGGCTCCTCTGTCCTGCACTCATTACCTGTATCAATGGCACCTGTTTGAACTTGTTATCAGTATAAAAGACACCTGTCCACAACCTCAAACAGTCACACTCCAAACTCCACTATGGTGAAGACCAAAGAGCTGTCGAAGGACACCAGAAACAAAATTGTAGACCTGCACCAGGCTGGGAAGACTGAATCTGCAATAGGCAAGCAGCTTGGTGTGAACAAATCAACTGTGGGAGCAATAATTAGAAAATGGAAGACATACAAGACCACTGATAATCTCCCTCGATCTGGGGCTCCACGCAAGATCTCACCCCGTGGGGTCAAAATGATCACAAGAACGGTGAGCAAAAATCCCAGGACCACACGGGGGGACCTAGTGAATGACCTGCAGAGAGCTGGGACCAACGTAACAAAGGCTACCATCAGTAACACACTACGCCGCCAGGGACTCAGATCCTGCAGTGCCAGACGTGTCCCCCTGCTTAAGCCAGTACATGTCCGGGCCCGTCTGAAGTTTGCTAGAGAGCATTTGGATGATCCAGAAGAGGATTGGGAGAATGTCATATGGTCAGATGAAACCAAAATAGAACTATTTGGTAGAAACACAACTCGTCGTGTTTGGAGGAGAGAGAATGCTGAGTTGCATCCAAAGAACACCATACCTACTGTGAAGCATGGGGGTGGCAACATCATGCTTTGGGGCTGTTTCTCTGCAAAGGGACCAGGGCGACTGATCCGTGTACAGTACAGAATGAATGGGGCCATGTATCGTGAGATTTTGAGTGCAAACCTCCTTCCATTAGCAAGGGCATTTAAGATGAAACGTGGCTGGGTCTTTCAACATGACAATGATCCCAAACATACCGGCCCGGGCAACGAAGGAGTGGCTTCGTAAGAAGCATTTCAAGGTCCTGGAGTGGCCTAGCCAGTCTCCAGATCTCAACCCCATAGAAAACCTTTTGGAGGGAGTTGAAAGTCCGTGTTGCCCAGCGACAGCCCCAAAACATCACTGCTTTAGAGGAGATCTGCATGGAGGAATGGACCAACATACCAGCAACAGTGTGTGCCAACCTTGTGAAGACGTACAGGACACGTTTGACCTCCTGTCATTGCCAAAAAAGGATATAAAACAAAGTATTGAGATAACCTTTTGATATTGACCAACTACTTATTTTCCTCCATAATTTGCAAATTCGTTCCAAATCAGCCAATGTGATTTGTCTTCTCATTTTGTCTCATAGTTGAGGTCTACCTATGATGGCAATTACAGGCCTCTCATCTTTTTAAGTGGGAGAACTTGCACAATTGGTGGCTGACTAAATACTTTTTTGCCCGTGTGTATATATATATATATACACACACGGGCAAAAAAGTATTTAGTCAG
>NW_017307048.1:706279-717955 GCF_000935625.1 Nanorana parkeri | reverse complement strand
TATATATATATATAGTGAAAACGCATGCAATGGAAACAAAGGGTTCTGGTCAAAGCATCTATCTTCTTATGCAACCTTGATATAGAGTGTAGTCACATATAGATTTATATGCATGGGGCATTGGATGACATTCAACTTTCCTTTATATGTGTAAGACTAAATAAATGCAATCGCACAAAAAACAGGTCTATGGATGTTGAAGCATAATAAAACTACAAGATAGGCATAGTCAGTCCTGTCTTCCTGCGCATACCTGTAATCCTTCCCTCCTACTGTGGCCCCGAGGTCCCTGGGACAAAAACTGAGCAGAGTGTTTCTGTCGGTGGACTCCTACCCCTGCTTACACTCTGCACAGAGAGTTCGACCCATATCAAGCTACTCCCATTGGGTGGTGAGTAACTGGTGTGTGTTGGTGAGAATGGTGGTGGGACTCTCCATTTGGTATAGGTGCCTAAGCACATATCTCTATATATTCTCTGCAATTCAAATAGACCTACTACTGAATTGTTGATATGTATTGATTAAATATATTGTTTCTCGTTAGATCAGTATACAATCCCCTGATGAAGCCAAGTTGTGAAACGCGTAGGGATGGGATACACTGAATGTATCGATCTATGATGGATATGTATGGTATGCTAAATTGGTCTATGCTCCTGGTTTAATCCTGTTTTAACCTATCGCAACTGGTTGTTGCTTTATATATGTATATTTATGACAAATGTGAAATAAAAATTAATTTTTTACGAAATTCCAAGCCGTGGTGAAGTACCTCTCTAAAACCCCTGTTTTTCTTCTTGTGTTGTAATTAAAAATTGTTTGCACTTTGTTGGTGCTTGTGTTGTGATAAAATGATGCAGGCGTACATTTTATTGCAACACAGCGTATCACAACGCATGGCAATGCGCCACAACGCTTTGCCATGCGCTGCCACACAGTTAAATTAATGTTTTTTTATAAAGGAAAAAAAAAGAAAATCAAGCACTGTGATGCGTTCTAACAACACACTGCAGCGTATGTACATGGCATACACCACAATATGGTGCACATGTATGCTATCTGTGTGTGTGGTGGGGAGGGGGGGGTTGTGGGTTTTTTAATTTTATTATTATTAGTTTTTGTTTTTCTTCTACTCTTGGGAGGGGCTTCAGGGCAACATCAGGGGTTTAAACAGACCCCTGACATTTCCATTTTGAAAAAGAAATTGAGGGGATAGAGTCCTCCAATCTCTTTCTGCAGCCTTTGTTCTGAATGAATGGAAAGCACTCAGTACGGAGGCGTCCCTTTCATTCACAAACTGGCGATAGTAAAATATTTACTATATTACTATGCACACAGATGATCGGTAAATATCACAGATATTTACCGATCCTCCGCTCTGCACGCACAGATCAGGCTGCCGTCGATCCTGAATCTGACAGCTAGCGGCTCTGCTTTGTGAACAGGTCATCCTGATCAGTGGCTAACCCCCCCCCTAGCAGGCCATTTCTCCTCGGATTCCTGCTGCCTCAACCCATACTGGTGAGGAGCTGCTCTAGACAGAAGCTGCAGGGAGTAGAAGCTGCAGATTCCCGGCAGGGGGATTTTTTTGTTAATAGCAGGGGTCAGTCAGGGGAACTGCTCATGTATGTTAATGGGAGCAAAAGCGACCATGAGCTTATAGCAGCAAAGTAAAACCCACTGACGCAAGGCCTACTGACGTGGCAAGCTGTTGTGTTCCGCCGAAAGCATTACTTCGGAGGCAGCAAAAGGGTTAATGGGTGAAGTGTGCAATAACAGTTGTGATGTACTGTAAACTCTGAATGCCATGTTAGTCTTGATCTGCAGTGCAATGGGGAGGAAAGTCTCAAGTTTTTTTTTCTTGGTCACACTTGATTTTTGATTCACTAAACATTGTAGAATGGGGAATGCCCCCCCGCTGGGCTATTGTATTCTGACAGCAGCGGATGTGCAGCTGTCGGAATACCTGAACAGAGACTGCAGCTGATTGGCTGCATTCACTGTTTGGCCAAGTCCTTCAAAAAAACAAAATGCTGCTTGAAAAGTGGAGTTTTGTTGAATGTTGCGGATGGGGTGCACGGGAGATGGGGGGTTGGGGTAGTGAGGAGGTGCTTTCAATGGGTCCATTTCACACTAGTTGCGTTGGTTGTGCACTGGGTGAAAATAGGACATACTGCATTTGAAGGCAGTATGCATTAAGACAATATATTTTGGTTCATGCCGTGAAAAACCCCATAAATGCACCATAGTACATTAAAATAATGCACATTGACACAAGTGTGTTTAACTTGCAATGATGTGTGCTGCATGCATGTGTGAATGCAGGTTTATTTTTTTATTTATTTGGAATGCATTTACAATAAGGGGTTGCTTTGTCCGACCTTTCCAGATGCTGTTTTTCTTATGTCTTGTTTCTGAATGTGTGCTTTTCAGTTTTTTGTTTTTTTTAGATATGTAAATGTGAAAGATCAGCTTGATGTTGACTTTTCATTGTGTGTTAAAGCGGACCTTTACACTCAAAAATCAAATTCTACCAATGCATCCCTCTATGTATGATGATTAATAATTACATAGACATGTCAGGTGTAAAATGCTGTGATTTTAAAATACTTACGCTTGCAGAACATTGACTTCCTGCTTTGAAATGGCAAAATTTACTTCAGCTTTCCAAAGCAGAGCATTGCCGGGAAATCTCATCTGTAATCTCACGAGATCTCAAGGAAATACATTTTCTTCCCCTGAGATGATGTGCATGGTCTCATGTGCCAGAAATGTCAAAAACATGTCTTTTGTTTTTCAATTAAAGGAGTTTATCAAAAGTCTGGACTTTTTCTAACTATTTGATTTAACCCTTCAGTGAATGGGTAGGGGTACGAGTACCCCTTACTCATTCACAAGGGAGGGGGGTGGCATCTGGGTGCCCCTTAATTAAAGGGGTACACCGATGCAAATAAGCCCCATTGCCCGCAGACCCCCACAACCACCGGGTCAGCGTTGTGGGGACGAGGCCCTTGTCCCCATCGGCACGGGGACACCCTCCCAGTGCCGAGGGCATGTGGCCTGGTGGAGGGAGGGGGGGGCGCTCGCTCGTCCCCCCCCTCCCCTTTCTGGCCCTGCCAGGCCTATGCTCGGATCAAGGGTCTGGTATGGAATTTTAAGGGAGACCCCATGTTTTTTCCACTCATTTTAGGGGGTGGGGTTCCTCCTTTAAATTCCTACCAGACCTTATGGCCTAGTATGACTTTTAGGGGGAGTCCTACAGTTTGTTTTTTGTTTTTGTTTTTATTGGTCCATCCTAACATTTCTACCAGACTTAAAGGGTCTGGCATTGTTTGGGAGGGGGAACCGCACACTTTAAGAGAAAAATGTAATTTTTTTTTTTCCAGAAATGTCAGTTTTGCTGCAGCAGGTTCTATACATCGTACAGATCCACCACTTCACAGGCAGGTTAAGGGGACCCCCCAGGCACGATATTTGAAGGGATTTTTAATTTTTACTCTTACCCTGTAAGTCATGTAAAAATCACTGTTGCTTTAAAGGAGAACTGTAGGTCCGTACGGCATACTGAGCTGGCCAGCTGGAAGCACTTTTGTAGCTCCGTACGCCCTACGTCCTTGGCAGCGAAAGGGTTAAACGTTTTTGTTTTCTTTAAAAATGTCATAGATTCCTGTCCCTCAGGGCAATACCCGGATCACCATACATTATTTATTGCCAATACATTGCATTTAAGGCTTGAAAATGGGGACATTTGATTTTCAATGTTCTACCCCCAAAGACTTGCATTGAGTTTGAATTTGAACTTTTCACATGTTCTAAAGTTCGAATTCGAACCGAACATGGGGGTGTTCGGCCCATCGCTACTTGTCACCCATTAGACAAATGTAAAATTAAAACTGGGATTGTAACGCACAGTGCCTGCTATTACCTTGAAAAGCCGCCTTAGCATTTTACTCTCATTTTGGGCAGACAAAGTATAACATGGTAGAATGTAAGCCGTAAAAGCGGTCAGAGCACACAAACTAGCTTATAGAAGTCTCCTATTAAATTGTAAAGTTTTGTCTTCAAACGTGGATAATAGATGATATACTGAGGGTGGTATAAAACTGAGTAGAAAGTCAAGAAAACCAGTCATGAAAGAATGGTGGAGATTGCCATTACTGGTATCTCCTCAAAAATCTAGCTGCCTGACTGTCATGTTTGGCCCTCTGTTTTTGATCAACTTTTATGCAGATAAGGACTTCTGAGTTGTCCCTTCCAAATATTTCTTCTGAATCTGTGAATTAGAAAGTATTGAAGCCAGAGGCAGTCAAGTACATAGTTCAAGCAGCAATGGCAGGCCCTCCTGTCTTCTTTTATACATAGTTACATAGTATTTGAGGTTGAATAAAGACACAGGTCCACCGAGTTCAACGTGTGTGTGTGTGTGTGTGTGTTGCGATGCGTGCATGTGTGTGTGGGATCTCAGGTTTTAAGAGTACCTGTACCCCTGTATGTTGTGGTCTCTGAGGAAGGTATCTAATTGATTTTTGAAAGATTCAATACTCTCTGCTGATACCACTGCTTGTGACAGAGAGTTCCAAAATGTAACCACTCTGAAAAGAAGCCTCTATGCCCTTTGTGGTTAAATCTTTTCTCCACCAATTTAGGTGGTGGCCTCTAGTCTTTGTTAGCGAGTTTAGATTAAAAAGTTTTTTGCTGATGCTGCCATCACCACCAAACAGTTTATACATTACAATCATGTCCCCTCTTAATCACTTCACCTCTAGCGTGAACAAGTCTAAATTTTGCAACCTTGTCACATAGCTTTGATCCTCCTTACATTAGTTTTGTTGCCCTTCTCTGGACTCTCTCTCTCCAGCAAGGTAAATAGGGGCAGAAAGGAGTATGTCCTGGGCAGATAGTTCTGTTCCAGCCTTGTCTGCCATATACATCTTAGGTGTGGAAAAATGGCAGACTGACTGTCAATCTACGTGCCTAAATTTGGGGGAATGGTCCCTACACCCCGAGGTATTCATTGACTTGTCACTGGTGGGGGATGCTGAATTTGGACTTCCAGATTCAAAACAAACTGGACCAGTTTGTCTCCAGGTGCTAGGAGAAGCATGTGGATGCTCTGTGGGTTCAGTACCGCCTACTCCTGTCCTTTTTTTACCTCCTCCTGAAACTACCTTCTTGTCTGCTATGCTGGACCAAGAGGGAGGGCATTCTGGTGATTTTCATAGATGAGCACTGGCCCGGGGGGTTGTGCTACTCTCACCTGATTAGAATTCATTGCGGACTCGCCATTTAACGGCATGGCTGTCGCACCTCAGGTCCTAACGGACAGGGGCATCTCTGTCAGTGATGCCCATCATGCTAAAGAATGGGAAGTCTACTTCCTGCAAGGTCTACTATTGCAGATGAAAGGCATACTTATTTGGTGCAAGGCCACAAACTTTCACCTTTTGGATGAATCCCAACTACAAATAATTGGGCTTGGTTTAGCATTTGACCTCAAATACCATCAAGGGTCAGATATTGGCACTTTCAACCTTGATTTAGTGTGCTTTTTGCACTAGGTGTCGCTCATGCAGATTACCCTGTGCAATGGAATCTGAATTTGGTTTTGTAATGTCTTCAAAAACAGGTTTTTAAGCCTTTCAGCAAGGTTTCCCTGGCATCAGGCTACTGTTTCCCAGATTTTTAAGGCCACCACCTAGTCTTCTATACTCATGCTCTACAAGATTTACTAGGAGGGTGTTCATGTCTCATCTGATGCCCACTTCGGGTATAAAGTCTAAAGGATAAAGTTTTTACTGTTGGCCACCCCTAAGATGGACTCCTTTTGGGTAGCCCAACAGTCTCTGTATTCCTGTGTACCTCAAATGCTTAAGAACATTGGATTTTTCTACTTAACCATAAAATCCATTACGTGTAGTTCATTGAGGGACACAAGCCCCGCCCCTCTGGGTCTGTGTTCATGCTCTTGGTATTGCTTTTCTAAAAAAAATGGGCTAGCTGGGGGCGTGGCCAGCAGCCGCATGTAGACAGTCGCACCGGAACGAGCTCTCCACAGGAATCCTGTATCTCATTCTGATACTCACCTTGCCGGTCTCCTGTTCCCAGCCAGCTTGCAGGGGGTGATCCTCCGGTCCTTGTGGCACACAATCGCGGGGGTGAGCGGGCGCTTTGACCGGCGCGGATGTCGAAGGAGGGTAAGCAGGGAAGCCTGGTGTCCCAAGATGGCGGCGGGCTGCAGGCCGCGACCCGGACCCCGAGCAAAAGGGCAGGGGATAAACAGAAGGACCCTGCGGCGCGTCTAGAATGCTTTGCCCATCACCCTGACACCCCCAAACAGCGGAAGCTCTCCTATCAGGGGGAACGTGGCTCCTCTAGAGAGTCCATGGGGGACCCCCTGCTGTCTGACTCAGATAGCCCTGCTGACCCTGTGTTGCCTGACAGCATGGCGTCCAAAGCCACTAAGGGACTGAAGCCCCCCCAAGACAAAGCTTAAGGCGGCTGAGCCCACCCTTGCAGATGTTTATGCCGCAGTTCAATTGTCAAACACCGCACTGTCTGCCCTTACTGATCAGGTGCAGGGGATGAGAGCGGATATTTCATTTATACGCCAGGAAGTGCAAAAGGTGCGGGAACGCACTGCGGCCCTGGAGGGCAGGGTGAGCGACTTGGAAGATTCCACTGCTCCGTTAACTGCAGATGTCAAACAGGCTCTGCAGAAGATAAATGCAAACTCCATGAAGGCTGATGACATTGAGAATCGACTGAGTCGGAACAATATATGGGCTGTCGGCATCCCTGAACGCGCTGGAAGGTGCAAATGCGACTGATTTTATCGAAAACTGGGCGTCTGAGGTATTTGGGAAGGACTACCTGTCTTCGCTGTTCGCTGTCGAGAGGGCGCACAGGGTCCCGTCTCGTCCCCTCCCTCCCGGGACCCCTCCACGTCCATTACTGATCCGGCTCCTCAATTATAGGGACAAGGAGCGGATCCTGCGGAAAGCGAGGGAGTTAGGGGAACTCTCGCTGGAAGGCGCAAAGGTCATGCTGTTCCCGGATTTCTCCCGTGAGGTGCAACTGCGTAGGGCCAAGTTTCAAGATGTGAAGAGACGTCTGCAACAGATGCACCTCGCATATTCCATGATATACCCGGCGAGGCTACGTGTGGTGGCGGGCGGTGAGACCCACTTCTTTGACCAACCGGCACAGGCTTCCTCATGGCTGGATAGGGTGGCCACCCGCAAGGGCCTGGATACCTGACATTCTACGTTCGGATTTCAGCCTGCAATTTCTTTGTTTCCAGCATGTTCCGGTTCCCTGCGAGCAACATACTTTCTCTAGTAAGGTGACCCGTTCATCCTAGCTATGGTGGAGGGTGGAGCGTTCCACTCAGGTTGTTTGACTCCCGCACCCTTGCAGGGGTCAATGCTGTCTACAGGCCCCAGAGTGTTCCTGGAGTTCAGGGCTGCTGTTACCTTACCCTGAAGGTTTCCCTGCGTGGACAGTTTTCTTAGTTCTACCCGTTGTTGTTTCGGGATGTTTTTTTTCTTTTTTAAAATTTTTTTTTTTTAGGGACCTTCTTTTTCATTACTATATTTCCTATGTGTTTGTGTCTTGCCGAGGCGTTATACAATGCGGAGCTACAGTCGGTGGTATTCCTGCTTACATGTCCCTACTTAACCATGTTATTGCTCAGTGTTGTACAATATATGCCTTATATTTGCAATGTCAGCTCACTTAATTAACCTGGTCTCCTGGAATGTGAGAGGACTGGGGGACACGGTGAAAAGAAATGCTGTTTTAGGCCATGTCCAGCGTGCCTCCCCTTCCATAATCTGTCTGCAGGAGACACATTTAACCCCTGGCACCTACGCCATTCTGAACAGACGTTTCTGTCAGGTCGGGTATCATTCATGCTACTCCACCTACTCGAGGGGGGTTTCCATTCTTGTTCATAAGAACTTGCCGTTCTCCTGCACGCAGGTAAAGGTGGATAGGGTAGGGAGGTATGTGTTTCTTCAATGCCGCATTTATGATTTAAATTGTGTTATTGCATCAGTGTACATTCCGCCCCCATTCTCCAGTGAGGTTCTGAAGGACCTGGCACGGTTTTTGGCTGATAAGCTACCGCTCCCGGTCCTGGTTCTAGGGGATTTTAATAATGTCATGGATGTGGGTAAGGACAGGTTCCCATGTCCATCGCCCGCTACCTCTTCCTCAGGGACTCCCTTTGGTAGCTTGTGTTCGGAGCTGGGTCTGCTGGATCTGTGGCGCCTGTCGAATCCCACTACCTTGCAATATACCTGTCATTCCCGGTCCCACAACACCCTCTCGAGGATAGATTACGCCCTGGGTACATCAGAGCTGGTGCCGTGTGTTTCCCGAGTTGTGATACACCCCAGATGCCTATCGGATCATTCTATGATCTCGGTACAACTCTCTTCGGGTAGGCCCCGCTCGATGCTCCTTTGGCGTCTGCACCCCCATTGGCTGACCTTGTTCCCAGATCACTCCTCACTGGAGACTGAGGTTTCATTTTTTCTGTCTGTTAACATTCCATCTGCACCTGTGGGGGTGGTCTGGGATACCCTGAAAGTCTATGTTAGGGGTCTTCTGCTTAAAAACATTTGCTCTGCTAAATCTAGGTCTAGACGGGATATGCAGGAGGTCTGTCAGAGGGTGGCAGATTCCGAGAGGGAGTATATTGGTAACCCGTGTGTTGCTACGGAGGGCGCCTGGCAGGGGGCTCAGCGTTCACTCTCTGCTTTGTTGTCGGTACAGTCCCAGCATAAACTATTTTTCTCTAAGCGGGTGTTCTGGGCGGAGGGAGATGCGGCGGGCAAGCTTTTAGCTCAGATAGTTAGGGCTCAGCAACCCACCACTCACATTAGGGCTGCCTCTGACCCGCAGGGGTCTATTCACTCAGATCAAGGGATGATATCGGACATATTCTGTTCATTTTATACCTCCTTATACAAGACCAGGTCGGCCTATACCGCTTCTGAGCTGGACAACTACTTGGGTAGTATCCCTATGCCTTCCCTTGAGGTGTCTGACAGGTTGGACTTGGAGGCCCCCATCACTATGGAGGAGCTGGCTATGGCTAGTTTTCCGAATGGAAAGGCCCCTGGGCCAGATGGACTTCCTATTGAGGTCTATAAGACCCATGCAGCGGTACTTCTTCCTACCCTGTTGTACACTCTTAATGAGGCCTTCTCGGTGGGACGGCTGCCGGATACTATGTACGAAGCCACAATTATTGGTCTGCCAAAAAAGGGCAAACACCCGCTATTACCAGAATCATACAGGCCTATTTCTCTGCTGAATTCAGACATCAAGCTCCTGGCTAAGGTTCTGGCTAACAGGTTGTCCCAAAAGATTGCTTCAGTTATACACTCGGACCAGTCAGGTTTCATCCCTAATAAATCTACCGCTCTTAATATACGCAGAGTGTTTTTGAACATGCAGATCCCGGTTGACAATCCGGGCAATAGGGCACTATTGGCCTTGGATGTAGCCAAGGCATTTGACAGCGTAGAGTGGAGCTATCTGTGGGCGGTCCTGTCTGCATTTGGGTTTGGGCCACGGTTTTGTAAGTGGGTCCAGTTGCTGTATCATCACCCCTCTGCCAGAATAAAGGTTAATGACTCCCTGTCTGAGGCTTTTAGGTTGCAGCGGGGCACCAGAGAAGGGTGTCCGTTGTCCCCTTTACTGTTCGCCCTGGCCATTGAGCCTCTGGCGGTTATGGTTAGGCAATCCACAGACATTGTGGGTTTTAGGAGGGGGGCCTTGGAGGAGAAGATTGTGCTGTATGCGGATGATACCCTTTTGTTTCTCGCGGATACGCGATCTTCCCTCTCCAATGCTATATCCCTTTTAGCTGGGTTCGCCAAGTTCTCTGGCCTGGTCATCAATTGGGAGAAGTCCAATCTGCTTCCGCTGGACCCTCTCCCTGCGCCTTTGGCTCCTGAGTTGTCTCATCTGCAGGTCCAGAAGGCCATTACCTATTTGGGCATACAACTAACGGCTTCTCCCCTTGACTACCTCTCTCTGAATTTGCTCCCCCTGCTGGGACCTGGTCTGGAGGATGAAATCCCCCCGGCTGCGTCTTGATGTCCTGCAGCGTTCAGAGGCTTTGCCGAACCCCTGGTTTTACTTTGTGGCCTCACAGGTGCAACATTTGGCTGCCTGGGCGGTGGAGGACGATCCCCCACAGTCCCTTGTACTTCTGAAGCATTTGTTTCACGGGTTGGACCCTTTGTGTTACCTGGACAGTGACATGTATGTTAAGGGACACTCCACACTTCCTACGGTGCGCTTGATGGGACAGGTTTGGGCTACCGCCAAGCGAGCCTTGGGGGTGGGCCAACTAACTCGCTACACTCCTTTGTGGCAAAATGGCATGCTACCGGAGCTTCTTCCCCTCCAGGGTACGGTGGACTGGACCCACAATGGGGTTGTATCAGTCTCTCAGTTGTATCCTGTGGGGGAATTGTGCTCCTTTGAGCATCTGGTCTCCACCTTTTGGGCTTTCTCGCAGGTGCCAGTTTCAGTTCCTCCAGGTGCAACATGCTCTACGGGCACAGTTTGGGCAGGACCCCCCCTAATTTCTCACCTACACCGACATTGGATGCAGTGTTATTAGCTACTCGCACCAAGGGGGTGATCTCCTTTCTGTACAGTCACCTCCTCCGAAAGTCTGATGTTCTTAACCCATTGAAGTGCAGGGAGGGGTGGGAGTCTGACCTGGGAACTATGTCGGATGAGGATTGGGAGGATGTCCTTCAGGGTGTTGGAACAGGTGTCATTGTCACCCACGCATAGCCTGACACAATTGTTCATAGGATTTACAGAACCCCAGAATTTTTGTTCCGTATTGGTACAGAGCTGACCCAAATTGTCCGAAGTGTGGCCACCATCAGGGTTCCTTAATCCATCTCCTTTGGAGATGCCCCAAACTAGTAAAAAATTGGGGTAAGGTTCTAGAGGTCATTAACATGGTCTTTGAATCCTCCCTGAATAATACCCCACTGGTTTGCCTTCTTGGATTGCTGGGGGCACCGGAGTTGACTCCTCCCACATCGCTTGCTATAAAGAGGGCTCTGTTTACTGCGTCCAGGTTGGTGGTGCGGAAGTGGGTTTCCTCCTCCCCCCCCACACTGGAGCTATGGCTGGAGGAACTGGACAGAATGGTAGAGTTTGAGAGGGTCACATATAAGCAGAGAGGGAGCCTGAACAAATTTGAGAAATTGTGGGCCGCATGGCAGTCCTACAGAGGAAGAGTGGCAAGTGGGAGCACGGATTAAGGAGGGTGAGCTGTCTTGAGGCCGGGCTTGTGGCTATGGGTTATATCTGTGATGGATACTGGGATTGGGCCGAATGTCTAGAATCATCTGCGAGACTGAGCTGGTTAGATATTTGTGTGGGTAGTTCCAGGGTGGACGGCTCACTATGATACTAGTGTATGTGCACATGTTGTATGTTGTATGTAGGTATTGTTTTATCTTTTTTTTTTTCTTTTTTTCTTTCTTTTTTTTTGGTTTGTTTTACTTGGTTTGTGTCTCGAAGTGTATTTTCTTTTTTATTTCAATAAGTCTCTGCAACGCTCTGACATTTTACTTTGTACGTGTGTGGATTGTTTTTTGTCTGAAAATGTTCAATAAAAAAATTATCTGATTT
>NW_017307048.1:677510-706175 GCF_000935625.1 Nanorana parkeri | reverse complement strand
GCTGGGAGGAGGAGGTGTTCTACTGGACTGGCCCCATTTTTTAAATTTTAGCTAATGTCCAAAGCCTCCTTTAGGCAGCAGTATATCTCAACATGCCCCTTATGGAACTACAAGAAATTGGTATTTATTTTTAATACAAAAATTTAATTTTGCATTTTTTGTCTGAGGTCAGCCAATAGAAGAAAAAAAAAATAAAGCCAATGGTGCAGGGGTGTGGAAATAAGAAAAAAAAATGAGTTGTCCAAGGACTAAAGCGGGGGCCTGATCTACTTGTCCCTCATGACAATCTACTTGTCCTGATACAATTTTTTTTAATCAAACCATATTTAAATAAGGTCTTTATTGATAGCAACTTAAAAGACATGCCCAAGAAGTACTGTAATTCAATCAACAAACACAAAAGTAGATGGGGAGCCTAAACAGAACAGATTTAAGTTAACAGAGGCACCCTCATAAAGCTATTTATATCATGGACATGCTTGGTTATGCTATATGAGCTTAAACTGAACATAAAACACGTAAAGGCAAATTAAATAAGAGAGACACTGTCATGACAAGTACACTTTAAGCAGAGTCAACCTCATGAGACCTCTTATGTCCACCCACATGCTTGGTTCCGCCAGATGCAAACCAATACTGAATAGCTCCACTAGGGTCATTCATATTCCTCCTATTCAGGTCCTTCCATTTTAATGAGCATGAAGTCCTGCAACATATCCTGCTGAAGTCTTGTTCTAAGTGGGGTTTTTAACTACATTCATGGCAGAAAACACCCGTTCTGACTCAGCTGTTGAAACACGAAACTCCTGAACATCATCTCCACATCCTTTAATATTTTACACGGAGTAGATGGTTTTAATGACAACATAGAAGAATATGCTAGCAAAACGGTTGCTTTTATCTTTTGACATTTTTCATGTGTGCCTTAAGTCCACAAAACTCCTCGAGTATAGCGGACTTTTCTTCAGCCGAGAAAAGAATGCGGTAATAATCCAACAATTCTTTAAGGTCAGCTCTGCCATATGTATATAGGTCCTCTCTGACGTCTGGCCATAGTGTGTAGTCAAACACTTGGAATCCATGGGATGGCATAGGATAAAAAAATGGAGAATCTTTCATCAATGTGGTGGGCACTAGCCTCACAATTGAATCTCCCACCCCACAGTAGATCTACAAAATGTCTCTCCTCTGGGTGGTACAGTCTATTAAAATGCTTCAAGCCAGTCCGTCTTATTGCACATTTCTCAAAAGCAAGCTTCACATCATTAACAGTAGGTCATTTGATTGAAAAAAAACTTGACAGTTGAGATACAGGCTTAAGAATATCTCTTAAAATGTACAGGCTAGAGAGAAAATTCACACGTGATGGATTTGAGATATTTCCTTGCTTTTGCTGAAGTCTCATCAGTCCTGCCACCAACTTGGCTAAGATGTAAAACAGTTTGCAAGTTTTGCTGCATTGCATTTAGGGCCCTTTTTTACTTGAAACCCATCTCGCTTGCTTAAAAAAAAAATGGCCTGGCTGGGAGGAGGAGGTGTTCTACTGGACTGGCCCCATTTTTTAAATTTTAGCTAGTGTCCAAAGCCTCCTTTAGGCAGCAGTATATCTCAACATGCCCCTTATGGAACTACAAGAAATTGGTATTTATTTTTAATACAAAAATTTAATTTTGCATTTTTTGTCTGAGGTCAGCCAATAGAAGAAAAAATAAATAAAGCCAATGGTGCAGGGGTGTGGAAATAAGAAAAAAAAATGAGTTGTCCAAGGACTAAAGCGGGGGCCTGATCTACTTGTCCCTCATGACAATCTACTTGTCCTGATACAATTTTTTTTAATCAAACCATATTTAAATAAGGTCTTTATTGATAGCAACTTAAAAGACATGCCCAAGAAGTACTGTAATTCAATCAACAAACACAAAAGTAGATGGGGAGCCTAAACAGAACAGATTTAAGTTAACAGAGGCACCCTCATAAAGCTATTTATATCATGGACATGCTTGGTTATGCTATATGAGCTTAAACTGAACATAAAACACGTAAAGGCAAATTAAATAAGAGAGACACTGTCATGACAAGTACACTTTAAGCAGAGTCAACCTCATGAGACCTCTTATGTCCACCCACATGCTTGGTTCCGCCAGATGCAAACCAATACTGAATAGCTCCACTAGGGTCATTCATATTCCTCCTATTCAGGTCCTTCCATTTTAATGAGCATGAAGTCCTGCAACATATCCTGCTGAAGTCTTGTTCTAAGTGGGGTTTTTAACTACATTCATGGCAGAAAACACCCGTTCTGACTCAGCTGTTGAAACACGAAACTCCTGAACATCATCTCCACATCCTTTAATATTTTACACGGAGTAGATGGTTTTAATGACAACATAGAAGAATATGCTAGCAAAACGGTTGCTTTTATCTTTTGACATTTTTCATGTGTGCCTTAAGTCCACAAAACTCCTCGAGTATAGCGGACTTTTCTTCAGCCGAGAAAAGAATGCGGTAATAATCCAACAATTCTTTAAGGTCAGCTCTGCCATATGTATATAGGTCCTCTCTGACGTCTGGCCATAGTGTGTAGTCAAACACTTGGAATCCATGGGATGGCATAGGATAAAAAAATGGAGAATCTTTCATCAATGTGGTGGGCACTAGCCTCACAATTGAATCTCCCACCCCACAGTAGATCTACAAAATGTCTCTCCTCTGGGTGGTACAGTCTATTAAAATGCTTCAAGCCAGTCCGTCTTATTGCACATTTCTCAAAAGCAAGCTTCACATCATTAACAGTAGGTCATTTGATTGAAAAAAAACTTGACAGTTGAGATACAGGCTTAAGAATATCTCTTAAAATGTACAGGCTAGAGAGAAAATTCACACGTGATGGATTTGAGATATTTCCTTGCTTTTGCTGAAGTCTCATCAGTCCTGCCACCAACTTGGCTAAGATGTAAAACAGTTTGCAAGTTTTGCTGCATTGCATTTAGGGCCCTTTTTTACTTGAAACCCATCTCGCTTGCTTAATGTCGCTGAAGTGAGCAAAACTTTGTTCCCTTTTGCAATTTCTTTGCATCTCTTCGCCTTTTAGGGCTATTCCAGTAGAATTGAAAAACCCATTTCAAAGAAGTTTCTTAGAAACAATGTAAGGAGTGTTCTTTACTGCATCTAGAATCCCCAGTTGAAGCTTGTGTGCTACACAGTGTACAGGCAGCAGATATGGAATGTAGTTCTTTATCAGTGCTGCTACACCACCGTTTGAACCTATCATTACACCACATCATAAACCTTGTATTTCTGACAATCTCTTTGATGTCCTGTCAAATTATTTCCACTTCACATTTGATGAATTTGGCAGCTTTTTCACGATTAGTGTAGTTTTCCCTAAGTCCACACCTGCCTTTATCATTGCTCGGCACAACATATCCATGTCTGAAAGAGGCATCCCTTGTTTTGCAATTAAAGTGACATTAAAACCTCAGATTTTTTTTAACATAAACCAATACTGTAATGTGTGCCTTACTGTAATCCATGATTGTTTCCCTTCTCTTTGCTGCTCTTCCTTTTAAATCTCTTCTCATGCTAGGGGAGAACTTCCCTTTGCAGCTGAGTGCCTCTTCCTGTAGTGCTGGCTCAGGTTGTGAACCTTCACACAGACACCATGTATCCATTTCAGAGACAAGGCAGTCTGCTGCAAAACAGAAGTTCTGCCCAGCATGAGAAGAGAGAAGGATTTAAAAGGAGGAGCAGCAAAGAGAAGGGAAACAACCATGGATTACAGTAAGGCACACATTACTGTATTGTTTTATGTTAAAAAATCTGAGGGTTTAATGTCACTAAGTATGCGTTGTTAAATAAAGGTTAGTCTCTTCCTTTGAAGTAATTCATCCTTCAAGATCACAACAGAGACTCAGAAACCAACTGACATCCAACTTCAAACTGTTTACATATACCTGCTGTTTTATAAGGCTGGCAGGCTGCCGAGTTCCTGCTGCTATAGAACATAAGGGAAGATGAGCTGTGATTCCATGCTTCTCCCAGCAAGCTTTGTAGGTGAATTTCTCCAGATTGCCTTGAGCTGCCTATGTCATTCAGGGCTTGTTTTAAAGTGTTTTACTTAGACTATGTAATAATTTTTTTTTTGGTGTGTTTGGCCTGAGAACAGATGCACTTTGAAACCCAAATGAAAGTTCTGTTTAACTTGTCTAAATGCATTCCAGGTGCATCAAAGCAAAAGGTGTAAAAGGGTCTTGCTGCAGCGTGCAGGCATTGAACAGACTTTTTTCATACAGACAGTTGCTGCTTTTTAAAGAAAACAAAGCATGAGCAAATCGAAGGAGTGCAAAACCAAATAAGAGTCAAAATAATTTACATGACCAAATAAAAGTCAATGAATTTTAGTGGCCAAACCAGTGCCCCTTATCAGGGCTTAAAATCAAGTAAGCGCTTAAGTGGACTCTGGTCACAGACTCTGCAAAAATGACCTGTGAGAAGTTATTTCTGGATGGATTAGGAAAAAAAATAAATCTCAGAGATGATGTCTAAGAAGCGTTGGCTAGCAATAAATGCTGATATATATTTCTATCTATATAGTGTGTGTGTGTGTGTGTGTGTGTGTGTGTGTGTGTGTGTGTGTGTGTGTGTGTGTGTGTGCGCGCGCGCCGTATTAGTCCAGTAGACAAAAAAGTATGTAAAAAAACCCCCAAAAACGTAGTATTGCAGTGTGCAATACTACCTTTCTTATCGGACTAACAAAATATATAAAAGACAAGTTTTCGAGAGTGAACCTCTCTTCTTCAGGCCAGAAGCAATACTAATCTATATGAACTGCGCCAATAAGCAAACTAAGAGCTACAAGGCACTTGAATGTACACCCACTGTGAGTGTGTATACGTGAAAAATTAATAACTAAATGTGCCGAGCTACAACAATGAGCAATACAAAAAAATCTAAACTAATCAGTGACTCAAACAAATGTCCGTGAATAAAAATGGATCAGGTGTAAAGTCTTTACATTTTTATAACTCTGAAAATGCCCATATATAGCAATAGTGATTTGAATATTTCTTGTTCCTTCACCAAATGCACCACACCAGATATAGGGGTGCTCACCTTATTGATGGACATCAACAAAAGGTCAAATCAGGCAATTCCCTTCTTAACCAGGGGAGCGGGCCCTCAGCTCCAATCGCTCACAGATGTCCTCAAGTGGTTTAATCAGACCAGCAGACAGATCTGTATATCACTTCTTTAGTGTGGAAACAATAACCTCCAATTTTATCGATCTGTAGGCCTCCTCAATATAGGATGTCAATACCAGGATCGTGTTATCCAAAAAAAGAAAGCAAACACCATAACGCATAGCATCCAAACAGAGTATGATTTATTAAAAGAAAATTACTCCCATAAAAGCAGTGGTAACATAGCATGAAATCTCTCTTAGGACGAGCATTTGACGTCACATTGATCTCTATGACTATGACGTACACCGCCCTACGCTCAGCCGCCCTGCCCGTCCGTGCGGGTGAGCGTACTCGTACGCTGACAGGATGGATCCTGTCTGCATCCAAGCTGGGACACGCACCCGTACGGACTTGCACTTGAGGTGAGCGTAGGGGGGCGTATGGCCGTGTAGTCCCATAGAGAAGGACAGGGGCTGCTTACTAATCACACGCAACACCTGTCCTTCCAGGAGCTGCCCGATACGGCCGTCCACGCAGCACGGAGCTGTATGTGCCGGCCGATTCCCGTGTGAATGAGGGGTAAACCACATCACTGTGTGCTACAATGCATGTGTTGCCTTGCAGTGCATTAAACATCTTTATTAAAATAATAGGCTGAAAAGGCAAAAACGGGGCTGGCTGCACAGCACAGGACACATTGAGGAGAATTTATCAAAACTGGAGTAGGTAGAATCGGCTTAAATCTTTCATTTTCAAAGCTTAAATGAACAAACTGAAGTAGGGCAGTAACGAATTGATTAATCGATAGAGAATAGTCAATGTCAACATTTTCATTATCGATTAGTTGGTGTGGATGCCCTAGTTCTCATGTGCGCTGGGAGCCGGTGTTTCATTGGCTGTGTCCCCCCCCCCCCACCCCCTCCAATCCCCGCTGCTCCCAGTGGGGATCGGAGGGGACACAGAACCCTGGACACAGTGGTTAGGAGAGCTCCCCCAAACCTGCCACCACTGCCGCATCAACTGCAGTTCTCTCATGCCCACTGCATGCTGCAGTCTGTGTCTCTTCCGATCCCCACTGCTACCCTCCGCCTGTTTCGGCAGAGGCTGCAGGGATCGGAGGGGACTCGGAGCCGATCCACCTGCTGGCACCCATAGGGGAGGAGAAAGCTGTGGGGAGCAAAGCTACCGGATGATCGCCAAATATGTGAGATACAAATATGTAATCAAACTTCGCAGTGATCAGTACTCATCACTACAATGTTTGTAAATAATTGAGGACATAATATTCACGTACATCACTTCCTGTTCATTCATGATTGTGAACGGTGTTTACTATCCCCCCCATTTATGAAATAACAGGAAGCATCTGTACGAACAGCTTCCTGTTAATTCAGTGCTGAGCCTGCAGAAAAAGAGATTGTGTCCTCCAATCTTTTTCTATTTTAAAAGGGAAATATCAGGGGTCTGTTAACTCCTCCTCTAATTTCCCCAAATCCCCTAACCGTAAAGCTAAAAATAAAATGATCAACGAAATCTTTAAAAAAGTTAAATAAAAGTCCACCCTCCCCCAATTATAAAAAAAAAGTGGGAGAAAAAGTCATTTTAAGTTTGTCTACCATGGTGGTACTGAAGGTGCGTTGCAGTGCCATTCCTTTCAGTGGCACACCAAACGCGTCTTCTGCCCGCAGTGCGATTGCCTGCACCAGAACATGCAGTACTCTCAATGCCGTACATTCCACTGCGGTGCTATTGCAAAAAATTGTGCTTGCAGTTTTATTCTGAAGTAAACGTTGTAATACTCAATTTGTGTATTTTATTTTAAATTAAGGATGGTCTTTAAAGGAGAACTATGGGGTTAAGGCTTTTCCCCATAGTTCTCCGGGTAGCGGGAGGACACAAACTAGCGTCACCCTAGGCTCAGTATACCGCGAGCTGCAGCTATACTAAGTATAGCTGCAGCTCGCGCGGTATACTAAGACGCTGAAGCGGATCCCGACAATTATGTCTGGATCCGCCCAGCTCCGTGACTGACAGCTGGCTCTGCCTGGAGGCAGAGCCAGCTGTACCCACCCCCTCCCCCGTCTGTTCCGCCAGTCAGCCCTGGCGGAGGGGGGAATCCAGCCCCTCCCTATCACGGCTGAGAGCCGTGACAGGATCGAGAGGTGAGCGAACGCCGGTATCGCTCACCTCCCGATCTACTGAGCCGACCTGTGACAGTTTCATTGTCACAGGTCGGCTAGAACTATGAGGTGAGTGAAAAGCACTCACCTCATAGTTCTCCTTTTTTTAATGTTGTTGTTTTTTGTTTTTTTTTATCTGATCGGAAAAATTATTGGCCAACTAATCGACTATAAAAATAATCCTTAGTTGCAGCCCTAATTCGAAGAGAAGAGCTGATTGGTTACTATGGCCAACTGCTCCAGATTCTGTCTGCTCCAGTTTTGATAAATCTCCCCTCAATAATGTTGTGCTGCAAAGCGTTTCAGCATGCATGTGTTTTTATGGTGTGTTAGGGTACCATTCACAATGAATGGCACTAGCGCTGCAACTAATGATTATTTTCATTGATTAGTTGGCCGATTTTTTTTTTTTTTTTCTCGCTTTAATTGGATTAAAAAAATTGAAATACCATCTTTAATTTAAAATAAAATGCACAAATGCAGTGTTACAAGCATAAAGTTTACTTTAGAATAAAACTGCATGCACAATTTTTTGCAATCGCACTGCACTGGAACGCACAGCATTGCGTTACCGTGCATTTCATTGCGGGCCATCATGCTGTGGGTGGGAGGCGCGTTTGGGGTGCCATTGAAATGAATTGCACTGCAATGCACCTTTTGCAGCAGAATTTGTCAGGCCGAAACCAAAAATTACTTTTCCACCTTTTTTTAAATTTTTTATTATTTATGCAGCTACCAGTGACAAGATTACGCAGACGGCAGCTGAATGTAAATACAGCAGGTAGTGGGCTGGAGCAATAGCCAGCCTGCTATTGGTAATTTCAAACTGCTTTTGGCTAGCCATTGCATCCGTCCACTGCTTGCTTTGCCCTCCTCCCAACATAGAGAAGAAAGCTAGGGGATCCAACAGACTAATCAATAATGAGAATAGTTGATAATTATTCTCATCATTGATTGTTATTGATTGATTAGTTGCTCTCGGCTACCACAGTGCATCATTGCTGTAGCATATGCATTATCTGTGCAAACTGATGTGAATGGGCCTTAAAGACTTGACCCACATATTGTTTTGATGCACCTGGAATGTATTTAGCGAATTTACCTGAAAGTTCATTTGGGCTTTAAGCTGGCTATAGACAAACAAATACCTCACTAAGAATGATGATTGACAGCAAGACCAGTGAGATGATAAACATTTCTTACATGCAGTGGAAGCACTTTTGTAGGGCCGTATGCCATACGTCCTTGGCAGCGAAAGGGTTAAAGTGACACTTAACTCAGGTGTTAAACCTTAAAATGCAATATTAACAAATATGTAGCTTATTTGTTTATCAATAGGCTGTAGATTCTCAATTCAACTCTGAAGTCGTGCTGACCCCTTCCTTCCAGGGGGGTGGCTTCTTTTGCTCCCCATGGTCCCTGTGTGTGCTGTAAAGTAGCCACCAAGCTCACTCCTGTGAAAGACTATAACTTCACTACAAATTCGTGAACTAAACGTGAGATTGTAGTCCGTCACGGGAGCAAGATTGGAGTGGTGGCTACTTTACAACACACAGGGACCATTGGGAACAAAAGTAGTCACCCTCCAGAAGGAAGGACAGTCTGAGCACAAATTCAGAGATAATTTGAGAATCTACAGCGGAGTGATGCACAAATAAGCTACAATTTTGTTAATGACTGTGGTACTTGAATGCACTTTTAAGGTTTAACACCTGAGTTTAGTGTCGCTTTAAGTGCCTCCCTAGAGTAACCCTACACATGCTGGGTTGCATCCCATCTGGCACATTGGATTCCTGTTTTTGGGCACTATTGGGCTAACAAAAATGTTCTTAAACTGAATGTGATTTCATTATTTGCAAATTTTCAAAGTTATTACATCTGTTTTACAGGGAGCAGGAACTCTGAGCCATGCAGTCCTTCCGAGAACAAAGCAATTACCACGGCAGTCAGCAAACCTATCCACCAGAAGCTCATGGCACTTCAAGGATAGAAGAGTACAGCCCTAGACAGCAGGCACAGATGTTTCAAGGTAGCTATGGTGGACGCCGAGGTGCAACAGGCACCCCTACTACAGTGACTCCAGGAGAAAATTCCAGCCTACAAAGTTACCCAGCTTATCGTAAAGAGTCTGGAGACTTCTATTACTTGGGCAACAAGGAAGGAAGTGCAGCTGGGAGTCAGACACCCCAACGTCGACCTTCAGGACCTGTACAGAATTATGGACCACCACAAGGAAGTAATAGTAGTGGTAGCACAGGCTTTGGGGCCCATTATGGGAGAGAGGGACATCACAGCCAGTTTTCAAGTCAGCATTCAGCAACTGCCAACATTTCCCAATACTCACAGGATTTTCCAGGATCATTTTCTCCTAGTGGAGGACAGTATCCATCTCATGTTCCTACCCAGCAACTGAGACAACAGCTTTATCAGTCTCATCACCCCATTTCTTCTCAATCTGCCAACACATCAGCATCTACTGGGGCATCACATCTGCAGCAAATGCAGCGCTCTGCTGCAATTAGCTCTTCAGTTGGATATCCGCTAAGAATGGGTCAGTATGGGCAACATTATCAGTCTTCTGCAGGGTCTTCTACTTCCTATCCCCCTCAGAGGTTTGGACAATCTGGAGCAAACTATGAAGGCTACAGCCCAGGAGGTACAAACTCTCCATATGAGAGTCATATATCCGGATCGTCATATGGCACCCAACAAGGGTTTAGCAGTTACAGCCAGCATTTAAAAAACTTTGAATCAACTAAAATTGCACAGGGGGGGAATCAGGGACAGCCACAGCAGAATCCTCATGTAATGCAATTCTCAAACACTTCTAAATTAATAACTCAAAGCCAAACAGGACCGTTCAACCAGTCTGAAGTTCCTGTGCGATCACCTATGCAGTTCCAGCAGAATTTCAGCCCTATCTCCAACCCATCTCCAGCTGCTTCAGTTGTGCAATCGCCAAGCTGCAGTTCCACACCCTCCCCTTTGATGACTAGCGGGGAAAATCTTCAGTGCAGTCAAGGAAATGTACAACACCCATCCAGAAATCGTATATTGCCAATGATGCCCCAACTGAGTCCTAACACACCAATTGGGAGTTATAAAAGTTTTGGAGTGGAAGGTCAACCAGATAAACGTTTAACAGATCCAGGTCTGAGTAGTCTTAGTGCACTCAGTAGCCAAGTAGCTAACTTGCCTAACACGGTTCAGCATATGCTACTTTCTGATGCTCTGGCACCTAATAAGAAGGGGTCTAAACGAACTTCTAGGAAGACGGACAGCTGTGCCAATTCGGAAACTTCATCCCAAGCTGAAGAGCAACTAAAGTCTCCAATGACTGAGTCTTTGGATGGCAGCTGCTCTAGTAGCTCAGGAGATCCAGGTGAAAGGGTAAGGCAGCTTAGTGGACAGAGTACCAGCTCAGAAGCAGGATATAAAGGACCTCCTTCAGAAAAGCCAGCATCACCTGTCCAGGGTTGGCAGAATGAACCTTTAGAAAAGTTAGCAGATCAGGATCCCGATACAGTTTCTGAGCCTGTAGAGTCCTTCCAGGAAGTACCAAAGCCGAGTGAGAAGTCAGTGGGGGTAATTGTTTCAATGGAAACCATGACAAACAGGTTAGAGAAGGTAGTTGATGAAGTTTCGAAACCAGTTGATGATTTGCCAGTAGAGTCTAACTTGCCTAAAACTGAGGAAAAGGATGACAGTTGCTCTAACAACCAGAATGGAGAATCTAGTGCTTGTGATTCTGTGTCTGCTGCAACAACCAATGTATCACAAACGGAATCTGTTAGATCTCCTGGTTCTGGGTTTGGTATAAAGGAAGCATCCACAAGTACCAAATTTGCCACCAATTTGCCTCAAAACACAAAAAATGTAGACAGTGCAAATTTTGGAGCTCAAGGTGATCGAAAACCAGGAAGAAATGAGAAGATTCCCAGCTTATTACAGGAGGTCTTACAAGGCCATCATCAGCAGGAAGGAAGATACGCAAGAAGCACACAGGAGCATCCAGCAGGTATGGGAAATTCAGAAATAGTATTAAGATCCAATGTTCTCACAAGCCAGGCAAATGAGCAATCTAATCGGAACATTCTTGGGAAAAATGCAGCCCCTCATTTAGAAGCACCACACTGGGGTCAGTGGGAGAGAAAATCTACTTTAGAAGCGAAACCGAAAAATCTAGATTTTCCTACAGCCAGAAAGTTTGAGGCAGAAGTGTCAACCTCATCCCACGAATCGAGTAGTGGTCCATCTGAAAGAAGGTCTGTTATTTGTGACATCTCCCCATTAAGGCAAATTGTACGAGAACCCAGTGGTTCTCATCTTCTTGGCACTGCACAAGAAAGGCCACCAGATGGCAGACCTGGACTGTCAGTTATCCTACCTAGCGGAATGTTAGCCTTAGAAAAAACCAATTGCTTAGGTGGTATAGCCAAAGGAGATGATGTTGAGACCCCAAAAATGCACAGAAAGCAAACAGGAGAGCACTGCATGCTATACAGCACCAAAGATTCTATCAGAGGAAGTGCCAGTCCAAGGTCTATGACATATGATCCAAACCAGGACTATAATTCCCACAATAGTCGAGCTTCGAATCCTAAAAGAGGGACTGGAAGGGTAGGCTCTAGAGGGAGATCACCTGCACAAACTCATGATCTAAGTGATAAGTTGAAAATGTCTCCAGGCAGAAGTCGAGGTCCAACAGAGATTCCTCACATGAATCCAACAGTGAGTCTTTCAGAGCGAGCAAGCAGAGAAGCTTTATACTCTGCTTTTTTTCAGAATACAGATAGCTCTACCTTAGGTTACCATACAAATTCTAGAGCAAGTTCATATGGGGAACCTCATCCAGCCTTCACTTCTCCTTTGCATTACAAAAGACAGATGTACCAACAAGAAGAATATAAAGAATGGCTGGGAAGTTCAGCCCAAGCTATACTGTCAGCCTCACAACATCGTCAAGAAATGCAGAGGAAAAGTCCCAGGCAGGAACCATTCCATGTTCGCAGTCCAGGTAGAAATGAAAGTGAGGGATTGGGTTATAATCAGTCAAGCTCATACCATAAACCCAGCAAAATAGACTATAGTCGACAACTGCGCATGAGTGAAGGCACTTCCTCTAACATGATAAATGTTGAGATGAAACGAAATAGCCAAAAGACTCCTTCTGGAGACTCTACTAGTTGGCATTTGGTACACCAAGCTTCTCCAGCAAAGAAGGTAGGATCTCCAGTAACTACAAATCAGAAGCCATTCAGCCCAAAAAGGGAATCTGATCCGCATATTAGCAGATCTGTAGAATCAACTGAGCTTCCGCAACAAGGTTGCTGTGTGCATCGGCCAACAGGCTCTGAGGAAGCATCACACCATAACCCTCTAATTATGAGAAGAAGAGTACGTTCCTTTATTTCTCCAATACCCAGCAAAAGACAGTTTCCTGATGATAAAGTAAGATCTTCTGCTTTAAAAGATGGTGCTGATAAAATACCTTCTGCACATGTGGTGTCACCAATGGATGCAAATACTGTGTTTTCAGCCATGACCGAAGAGTCAACCAAATCTATTTCTGAAGAGCGAAGTCACACTGCAGTATCACTTTCAAGTCCAACAAAAACAAAAATTCTGCCACCCCGCAAGGGAAGGGGCCTCAAGCTTGAAGCTATAGTGCAAAAAATTACTTCTCCTAATATTCGTCGAATTACTACTCCGTGCACTTCAGAAAGTTCCACTGAACCTGTAACACTTGATGATATTTTATCACTTAAGGGCAAGGGACCAGATGGGGGCAGTGGATCTATGCAAGAGGTGACAGAAAGAAAAGTCAATGTTCTTCCCAGTAATTCCTGCAATGATGAGATGAAAGTAAAGGGCCTTTCACCAAAGTCCATAGATGTGTGGACTATCCATGATGATAAACAAATTAAAAAGGAAATGGATGAACACTCATTTGAAAATAAAGAACTGCCACAGAGTTCAAGCATAATGCAGTCCTCATCAAACCATTTTATAAATGCAAGAGGAGATTCCCCAGCATTTGAACCAAAATGCCCTTTACAACAAGTTCAGCCATTGGAGTTGGGAGATAAAGATAAGCTTGCAGGTGGACCTTGTCCTGTTACTCCTAAACAGGATGTCTCTATACCTCCAAAAGGATACTTTCCTTCTGGAAAAAAGAAAGGCCGCCCTGTTGGAAGTGTAAATAAACAGAAAAAACAGCTTCAACACCAGGCTCAACAGCTGGAAGAACAGCAGCCGGCTCTGCCAACTATTACAGGTGGGTTAACATCTCCTCTCCCTGTTCCTCCTCCACCAGAAATGCTGCCAATTTCAGAGCATGGATTGGAGTCTGAGCTTAAACCAAAAAGAAGACGTAGAGAGAGGAGAAAAGCAGCAAGACGAAGAGGAAGGCAGACTACCCCTATAGTTGCCCCCTTAGAACCAGAAATCAAATTAAAATATGCCAGCCAAACGATTGACAAAACTGAGACCAAAGCAAAGTCTTTCTTTCCTTATATACATGTGGAAAACAAAGAAGAATTAGGCTTGTCTTGTGTTATTATCAATGCAGAAGATGAAGAACAGCGCTGGAAAAAACTGACATCTGTACGCAAGGGCCAGAGGTCCACATCACAGCCTACTGAAAGTAAAGCTCTTCCAGTCTCAAGCTTTATGGTACAAGGACCAGTGGTTACAGAATCCTCATCAGTAGGACATCTTGTTTGTTGCTTTTGTGGCAAATGGGCTAACTACAAGAATCTTGGGGATGTGTTTGGTCCCTTTTACACCCAGGAATATGCATCTACACTATCTAAGAACCCACCACCCAAAAAATCTATCGAAACCCCTAAGAAAGTCAAAGTAAGGCACAAGGATGCTTCAGATGGCTCAAAAACTGATTCGGATGAAGAGGATGAACCTCAGCAAGCGAGGGAACAACGTAGCTTGCCTGCTCATCCTCGTTTTAAACGTCGAAATCGTTCAGGAGACTGTGCCTCATCTAGACATGCTGTACCATCACGCAGAAAGACCACTGACTCTTGTGAACTGAATTCTTTGGACTCTAGTGGAACATCAACTGCAGATGGAGTCTCTGACCAAAGTTTTCAGATTCCCCAACTACCTCTTGACAGCAATGAATTCTGGATGCATGAAGGATGTGTCCTCTGGGCCAATGGTGTCTATTTAGTCTGTGGCCGATTGTATGGTTTGCAGGAGGCTCTTGACATTGCCAGAGAAATGGTAAGTTGAGTAAAGTTTATTTTACTATTTTTTTTTTTTTTTTTATACATTTACTATTTTAAATGTACAGAACGTGTATGTGTGCATTTAAACAAAAACTTCAAATGCATTTTACATTATTTATTGTCTAACAGCCTGAATCTGACTTTAACTTCTTTCCACAGTCCCCCTGCTCAACAAATGTCAGGCTAGAAGCAGATGGGTTATGCTTTGGTAGCCAATCAGGGTTTTATTTGATTGCAGTTTTGTCTGCACTGGAGCTTGTTTAGGCTGTTTTGTAACTGGAATAATGTGGTTTAATAGTCCCAAAAAAAACAGGAAACCTAGGCAGCTGCAAAATGATAGTGAGGTCCCTGGCTATGTAGTCAAGATGTATGATTTTGAAAACTGGTTAAAAAAAAATGGATTTTATATTCATACATTACGGGACAATGGATGCTAATTCAAGAACATTGGGTTATGCTGCTTCCTACAGGAGATTTGAAATTGGCAGCCATATATTCCAATATAAGGATTTCACGGTCACAAATACTGTTATTTGACTGGTGAAAAAATGGTATGTATATACATATGTACAGTGGGTATAAAAAGTCTACACACCCCTGCTACAAGTTTTTGAGATGTAAAATAAAATCAGAGCAAGATCAATCACTTTTAATGTGACCTATAATCTGTACAATTTAATTTAAAATGTGAAATCTTTAAAGGGGGGGGGGGAACTAAAATATTTGCAATAATGTTGCATAAATATGCACACCCTTAAATGAATACTTTGTTGAAGCACCTTGATTTTATGACAGCATTCAGTCTTTTGGAGTTGGAATCTATCAGCATGGCACATCTTGCCTTGCCCACTCTTCCTTGCAAAAGCACGCCAAATCTGTCGGATTGCGAGGGCATCTCCTGTGTACAGCGCTCTTTAGGTCACCCCACAAATTTTCAGTTTAATTCAGGTCAGGGCTCTGGCCGGGATATTCCAAATCTTTAATCTTCCTCTAGTGAAGCCATTCTTTTGTTAATTTTGGTATTGGTATGCTTTGAGTCGTTGTGCTGAAAAGTGAAATTCCTTATCTTCTGCTTTTTAGCAGAGGCCTGATGGGTTTTGTGTCAAGATTGACTTGTATTTGAAACTGTTTTTATAAGTCCCTTCACCTTGACTAAAGCCCCAGTTCCAGCTGAAGAAAAACAACCCCAGAGCATATTGCTGCAGCCACCATGCTTCACTGTAGGTATGGTGTTCTTTCGTAATGCACAGTGTTCTTTTTGTGCCAAACATACTTTTTGTAATTATGGCCAAGAAGTTTACTCTTGGTCTCATTAGACCATAACACATTTTCTCACATGCTTTTGTCAGACTTGATGTAGGTTTTTGCGAAATGTAGCCGGGCTTGGATGTTTTTCTTAGTAAGAAAAGGCTTCCGTCTTGCCACCCTATCCCACACCACAGACGAAAGAATATGGGAGTTGTTGTCAGATGTAGTACACAACCAGTACTTGCCAGAAATTCCTGCAGCTCCTTTAATGTTGCAGTAGTCCTCTTCGCAGCCTTCCAGACCAGTTTTATTTTTGTTTTCCATCAATTTTGCAGTGCTGCGAGGGAGCATGGAGCTGGCTTTCCCGCCAATCAGGAAGCCGGGTGGTTTATGACCCCCCCCCCTCCTGGTTTGCTGATTAGTCAGGAAGCCAGACTGCCTACCAATAAGTGAAGCCGGCTTCCCGGCCAATCAAAAAAGCCGGGTAGTGGGTTATGACCTGCCGCCTATCTTCCTGACTGGCTGGGAAGCTGGCGTCACTTATTGGTGGCCAGCCTGGCTTCCTGATCAATCAGAAAGCCAGGCTGCCTCGCATCATGAAGCTGGCTTCCTAGCCAATAGGAGACGGAGGCGGGTCATGACATGCCGCCTGGCTTCCTGATTGGTCAGGAAGCAAGGCTGCTTTGAAACGGGAAATTGTTCTTTCGATAGAACATCAGCTTCCCAGGCAATCAGGGGCCCACATATGCCGGGATCGGTATTCGGTATTGGCAAGTACTGGAAAAAAATGTTTTATCCGTACTTGTACTCGATACCGAAAAAATTGGTATCGGTGCATCTCTAGATAAAGCACACTAAAATCGGTATCAGTACACACAAAGTACACTTCTGACTAAATCTAAAAGCTACAACTGTATTGAGTTAATTACATATTTGTACATTCACAATTGCGCCTTTTTGCAAAAAGGTAAAATAACAAAGGAACGCAAAATTGTAAATAAGCAACTTATGTTAAAAATCTGTGTTGTGATAATGCCTGATCTGCAGAGCCATTTGTGCGGTGTGCTAGTGTGGGGAATAAATGATGCAGGCGTACATTTAATCGCAACACAGCGTATCACAACGCTTGGCAATGTGTCGCAATGCGCTGCCACACAGTTAAATGAATGTTATTTTAAAAAGAAAAAACTGCATGTGCATGGCATACACCACAACATGGTGCACGTGTATGTGTGTGTGTGTGGTGGTGGTGGCGGCCCCTGTTCTGAATGAATAGAAATCACTCCGTACAGAGGCTTCCTATTGACTCACAAACTGAAGATAGTAAATAGTTGTTAATTGACAGAAGCCTCTGTAGTGAGCTGTGTCTATCCATTCAGAAACTCATGAATGAACAAAGTGATGAAAAGCAGCTATACATCAGTTCCTGATGTAAAGCTGATGACCTTTTAATTGTCAGGGGACCTTTCTGATATGTTTACAGGAGTAAGGTGAAAGCTACCGGCGTAGCAGGGAAAAGGTTAAACAGAGATGAACAGAGAACTTATTACAAAAGAAAAAAATGCAGCGGGAAAAAAAACCCTCAAGCATTGTAAAGACCAAAATAAGAACATACAAACAGTAGCGAAACATTAGGGGAATAATGGCATATAGGGATGAAATTCTGTTTATGACAAGGAGTCACCAAAAAAGCATACTACGTTGAGGGAAAGGAAACCCATACGCCCTGTAGAAGAGAAGGGTGGATGAATGGCAGAGAGGAAAGGGGGGAAAAAAAAGGGGGGGTAAGGTAGGTTGGGAGAGGGGGATGAAAGGAGCCAGTAGAAGCGAGAAAACAATAGGGAGAAGGCAAGGAGGGAATCTCAACAAGTACACAGAGTGCGATATGCCTCCGAAAGAAGTAACTCGTTCCAATAAAACCATGTTGTACCAAGCTTGGAGGAGGTGCCTTTGATTGAACTAGTGAGGCCCTCCATATGCTTAATATTGTTGATTTTGTGAAACCACAGCATAATTGTTGGGGTGGATGTACATTTCCACAGAGCAGAGATATAAGCTTGAGCAGCACTCGACAAGTAAATGACCACTGAGCGCCTGTATTCTTAAGGCCAGGTTCCCACCTACGCGATTGAGCTGTTTTCGCACATTTTTGTTTGTGCGTTTTTGCATTGAAAACCGCATTGTTGTCAGTTTTTTATTGTATAGAGAGGTCTACTGCATGACACATCGCAAAGGTGTGGATAGCTTCCATAGACTTGAATGCAAATCTCTATATTGTGTGACATCGCAGGGCCAAATCTGCGCGATAAATCGCCTACATGTGAACCTTGGCTCCAGGGAGTAAGTACTGTGGTGAAGTAAAAAAAAGAATGGAAGGGTCCAAATGAATCTCCTGGTCCATAAATGATTGAGTAATGGTGCGTTCCTGAGACCAAAAATCCTGTAGTACAGGACCAAAAAAAGTGGTTTATATCAGTGGGGGAGGAACCACAGCGCCAGCAGTTATCTGAAGAGTCAAGGAAAATCTTATGGAGCACATGGGGAGTCCTGTACCACGTAGTCAATATTTTGTACCCTGATTCGTGTTGCAGATCAACGCTTTCAGAGAGTGTTTTAGTATCTTGGATTGTTTCAGGGAGAAGGAATGTTCAGTTCTTGGTAATGCAACTGTTTTCTCCACTGTTGATGACAGTCTTCACTGTGTTCCATGGTATATGTAATGTTTTGGAATTTTTTTTTAACCCTTCTCCTGACTGATGCCTTCCAACAATGAGATCTCTTTGATGCTTTGTAAGCTCTTTCTATTTGACAATGACATTTGCTGTAAGAATCAACTGAGTAAATGTCAGAAAAATCCTACCCATGTAGGCCGATCCAATAAAAGAGCTACTGTAGCTCAAATTGATGAAAAAGTTGATGCTGGTTCTGATGGACAGGAGTCTTAACCACCTCAGGGCCGGCCGAGAGGTCACTAGATCTGAGCGGGCGTCTTTAGGCAACCGTCAGCCACGCCCACCTGCGCGCACCGTAGGGCGTGCGCGAGCAGGAAACACCGGCGATTTATAAACAGGCACCGATGCCTGTTAACATACAAGCGATCCGCCGGCTACAGAACCGGGGGATCGCTTGTATGAGCTGCCGACCCATGTCCTTCCTACGCGCCCCCCTCCTGTTGTCACGCCGGTCCCGGGCTCCGCTGTGCCCGGTGCGAGCCCGGGACCAGCATACGGCCTCTGTCACGGGATCAGATGTTGTTTACCTGGGGAAGAGATGGCACCAGGATGCACTATGGGAATAAGGCAAGTCTGCAGAAGCAGTGTGATGCTTTGGGCAATGTTCTGGGAAACCTTGCGTCCTGCCATTCATGTAGATGTTATTTTGACACGTATCACCTACCTAAACATTGTTGCTTGTCAAGTACACCCCTTTATTGAAACTGTATTCCCTAATGGAAGTGGCCTCTCAGCAGGATAATATGCGCTGCCACACTGCAAAATATGGTTCAAGAATGGTTTGAGGAACACAACAAGTTTGAGGTGTTGACATGGTCCCCAAATTCTCAGTCTCAATCCAATCAAGCATCTTTGGGATGCGCTGGAAAAAAAAGTCTGATCCATGAAGGGACCACCTCTCACCTCTAAAGGACATAAAGGATCTGCTCCTGACGGGTTGGTGCCAGATACCACAGCATACCTTCAGATATCTAGTAGAGTCCATGCCTTGATGGGTACCAGCAACTCCATTGTGAGACGATTACCAGGCAGGGGAAGCCAGTTCACTGCAAATAATTTTGGGCTTGTCCTTCCCCTGGGCAGGGCCAATCTTGCTTCATTCTCAGCCACCCAAATATAACAGAGAGAATGTGTTAACGGATGCATTCAGCAGAAACCGACTTAAACCAGGACAATGATAGATTCTTGTAATCAAGACGTCTTCGTTCATCTGACTCACAAGTGAATCCTCCCTCAGATAGACCTTTTTGCCTCAAGGAGATCAAGGATTTTGTTTTACTCTGCTAGAGAATCAAGATTGGATTTTGATCATTCCTCCAACAGGCTTCTTCTGCCTCGCTAGGTGTGAGAAGATGCATTCTCCAGTAAATCCATAGTTGCAAAATCCATTGGTATATCCAATGCACTTTTTACCCTTTTGAAGGTTTATAGAATGGCTTCAAGATTGTCAATAGCCAGATGGATTAAACAACCAGAAATAAGGGCATCCACCAACGTAGTTAGCCAATGCCCACTACACAAGGTTACTATTCACATCCTATGCTGAGAAAGTCTGTCCATCCATTGGTTGGTTGAAGTTAGTAAATTGAAACCCTCTGAAGGTGTGAGCATGCTGGCAGTACTCCAGAGGGGAGAGAGGCTGCAGAGACCGGTCTAAAAGCCAGCAGGCTGCGAGGTTCAGGTAGGTAGAAATGTTCAGCTCTAGTTGAAAACGAGCACTTAGCCCTTGCAGTATGGGGGTAGCCCACCTGCAAGGGTTAAGAATAATTCTGGAGTTGTGACTTATGAAATCAGATACACATACGCTAGGCACATCAATGCTTGCGGTCCGGTCAGAAAAAATTGCAGCTTTTTTTCCTGACTGGATCGCAGGCATTGATGTGCCTTGCATTCACTTGTGGCCGGAGGGCATGGCTGCGGTGCCATTCACTTCATTGCACCGCCTTGCCCCCTCCCGCACCACAACAAACTGAGCTGGTTGCAATGCGATCCAGTGCGTTCCCGCCACATTCGGCCGGAACGCACTGAGGATGGTGTGAACGAGGCCTAAGAGGCAACTGAGTAAATGTTTAAAAAAAATCCCACTAGAACAACTATGGTTTATTTGGGCTTAATCGGAGTCCCTTTTATTGATGGCAGGTGCATACTTACTACTATTTAACATCAGTTTGAATGTGATTTGATTGAATTTTGAACACAGTCACATATTCTAATTATCAGAGGGTGTGTACACTTGGCAGCCACATTTTTATTTTTTCCCCCAATGAACAACGTCAGTTTGTTTTAAAATTGAACTGTGCAGACTATAGGTCAAATTAAAGGTGGAAAGAATTCTGAAGTGATTTATCTTGGTCAGATGCACTGTATTCCCCACTCTTTCTGAAAGTTAAAGTGTGTCTAAAGCCAAACCTTTTTTAAGCGCCACAGCCATTTTCACATTTAAGCTATGGGCCTGCTAACTAAGCAATATTGTTATGATGCATTTACTGTTTTTCTGTGACAAACCAGGCTTTTTTTTTGTGTGCAAGTTTCACCCTCTAACTTAACTGTTTTCATCAGCCCACAGCTTACCCTTTCTCTCTTAAAGCGGACCTTTACCCCCTTTTCACTGAAAATCATGTCGGCATGCAGCTCTGCATCCTGACATGTAATCTTACATTCATTAGTTTAAAAAATCATTTTATTTTCCTTATAATTACAGTTCTACTTCCTGGTCCTCCTTGGCACAAAAGATATTATCGTGCCCAAGCATTGCATCCTGGGAATGTTACATCAGAAGTGAATTTCTGGGAAATCTCATCTGTAATCTTACAAGATCTCAGGGAAAGGCCTTTTGCTTCCTGAGATGATGTGCATGGTCACATGTCCTGGTCACATTTACTAAAGTTCCAGGTAGTAAAGGGAGATGGATTCATCTGCCCTTAGTAAAAATGGCTACTGTGAGAAGAATGTGGAGGAAATGAAATATATAAGGTATGCCAAGAATAAAAAGCCTGCAATTATCTAAGTATCTGTATGTAGATTGTGATTACTAAACATTTCTAAAGGTGTATTTATTGTCATTTCAAAGATATGGGTAATGTTCCACTTTTAAGTCCAAAGCAGGGGAGTGACAAAACCTTCTCCTTCTGAATGGGGGCTACTTTTTTCCCCATGCATAACATTTCAGGGTAGGGAACCGAAGCATCTCTGAAAAAATGCATTAGGACTTAAAGGGATATAGGGAGATAAAATCCAAGAACTCAAGCGGTTAGGCCTCATTCACACCAGGGTGACAGCATTTCAGCGCTTTTTTCATGCTTCTTTTTTTTATGCAGGCATTTTCTGTTCATACATAAAAAACAGTGCACCTCTCGTGTAAATAGCTTTATTTAGTGGAAATTAAAAGCAAGAATGTACTCACAAACCGCCAGTGTAAACAAGCCTGTAGTTACAGAGGAACATCTGTGATATGAAAGTGTCAGATGTCAGTCACAGCAGGAACATGCAGTCTGGAGCAAACATCCTACTGCTGGCATAGCAAACAAGGTAACACGTTTCTGGGGTGTCGCCCCCTTCATCAGACCTAGCAATCCCCACCAACAGAATCCTATAAGAGTTGAAAGGTGGCCAATGACCAAACTGCACAGGTGTGACCTAATGAATCATGGGTTAATGAACTGTGCGCCAATCAAAATACTAGGCTAGGTCACCTGATTTTCAGCAGTCAGAATCAATCTATATGCAGCTGTAGGCGCTGACGGGACCAGGCAACTGCAACTTTTTTCTCTCTTCCCTCTGACTAGTCACAGAAGCAGGGGGGAGGAGAAGTCAGTGCGGGATGTGTTGCGCTTATTAAGCCTGTTCGTACTGAACGGTGCAGCATGTGTTGCGCTTACTAAGCCTGTTTGTACGGAACGGTGCGGGATGTGTTGCGCTTACTAAGCCTGTTCGTACAGAACAGTGCGGGATGTGTTGCGCTTACTAAGCCTGTTCGTACGGAACGGTGATTTATACAAAAATATATGATGCCTGCTGGGTTGCTCAAAATGAGCGGTCCATAGCAGGTATTCTAGAAGATGAATACAATATTTTAATTTTCAATATTTTAGAATTGAAGTTTCTTGAACATTGGATCCAGAGATCAGACACACCAGCTTTAGACCCACTCCCATTTTCTATTTGTATAAATCTAAAGGGAACTTTTATATCTACTTTTTACCAGTTAGTTCAGACAGATCTTAAGCGGTTATGTGCCAATAGAGGCGCTAAGTACACCAACCTCTCTAAGGGAGAAAAGGAGGCCATCATCTCCCTCAAAAGCAATGAGGATCTAATCATCAAGCAGCCAGATAAGGGGGTGGCCTTGTAATCCAAGATAGAGCGAAATGAGGCTTACAGATTGCTCTCAGCAGGTCTCAGGACCTGCGGAGCTCTATAGCCCCTAGCAAGATCAAATCATCGAAAAATTACAACCAGGGTAAGGGCCTTTTCGGCCAAACTGGTTGCTTCAAATGCAATGTGCACAATTGTGGCGCATGCCCATACCTTTTGGCACAAGAAAAAGGAGTTTTCAGGCTCCGCAGGCAAACGATACTCCATCAAACAGTTCATTAACTGTTCATCACAGTACGTAATTTATGGCATCCTGTGTCCCTGCGGTAAGCTTTACGTAGGTCAGACTTCCAGGACCTTGAGAGTGAGATTGGGTGAACACAAAAGAAACCTCTTAAACAAGGTAGACAACCACTCCTTACCGAAACATTTTCTAGAATCACATGGGTCTGATCCTGAGGGACTGAAAGTTTTTGGGATAGAGTTGATTACATCCAGCAGCGATGACAGAAAGAAACTTCTGTGAAAGAGTTTTTTATACTTGTTTCCATCAGATGTCTGCTGCTTAATTTATAGTTTCTAGAAAGAATATTAACACAGAAAATGGGATTTTCTAAAACTGGAGCAGATTAAATCTTGAGCAGTGGAGCATGGCAACCAGTCAGTTTCTTTCTTGCATTTTAAATGCTTAACCGAACAAGCTGAAGATGGAATCGGATTTGTTACTATGTACAGCTGTTCCTGACTCTCTGCTTCAGTTTTAGTAAATTACCCCCATTGTGCACTTGTAGCAGTTTTGTATTAGCACTCTGACAGAAACCGAGATGCTTTCTCTGTAGTAAGAGCAGTCTGTGTGGGATTGTAAAATAACAAAACCGCAATGAAAACTGGAATAATTTGGCTCTGTTTTTATTATTAAATATTTACACACATTGTGCTAGTAAAATTGTGTATATATGTCAGTGAAATAGGGCTGGGAAATACCAATTGCCATGGCGACCAGCTGTAGTTTGCTGGCTACCAGATCTTAGTGAGATTTGTACAGGCCTGTAGTACAGTTATCCTTTAAATTACAAAACCTAAAGTGACACTATATCAAAAATGAAATAATAAAAATAACTTTTTATATAAATCAATGACGGTCATTGTTCAGCTCGTAACTGCTCCAAAAATGCTCCAAAATCCGTTTTAGTATCTTTTCAGCCACAACTTCCTGCCAGAGAGTGGCTACTTTTCTTCTCTATGATCCCTATGGGAGCTGAAAAGTAGCCACCCTCTATGCTAGTTCATGTGAAGGACTACAACATGCTGAGGGCATGTCTTCTGATTCTGCCTTTTCTCAGTCTCCGCCCACAAATCCTCCCCTCTAGACTCTGCAAGGAGCTGGGATTTCTACTGCTCTCCCACACAATATATGATCTGGGATTTTCTTTCCTGGCTTACCAAGGAGGGAGTGCAGGGTGAACTGTTTGTGAGGAGATTCAGCATGTGAGCTGTCACCAGCCTCATATTTTCTTCTGAGTCTCAGCTCACATGCTTAATCTGGTCACACAGTCATACAGGATACGGCTCCTACATTTGAAATAAAGTTGTTTTTCTATGTAGATTGTTGTAAATGTGATGTTTGTTGTAAGTAGTTCTGATAATTCATAGAATTGCAAAGGAGATTACAAGCAGTGAAGCTGTCGGTGTGTTTAGTGAGGAGGGGGAGGAGGCAGCTGTGTGCAGAGAGATGATTCCTCTCTGGCTTAACCCCTTCGTGACGGGAGACGTACACTACGTCCCGCCACAAAGTGCCCAAATGACTGACCACGTACACTAGGTGACCAGTTATTTGCGGCTCTGCAATGCTGGTAACCACTGAGAATCAGCAGTTACCATTCATTAATGGATGCCTCAGTAGTGAGGCGATGTATACTGGCTTTTTTTTTTTCTTCCATTTTTAGCAATAGAAACACAATGTTTCTATTCCTGAAAGAATGTTGCAGGTTTCTGATCAGAAAACCTTTAGTGACATCTGATCCTGAAATGCTGCAGGATCAGTGCCACTAAGGTTATTATTGGCTGTTCTTAAGTTTGAAGCAGCCTAATAATAACCAAAAATTAATTTATCAAGGAGTAATATTGAGATTAATTCACAATGACTGCTTGATATAATTAAATAAATGAAATAAAAATGTAAAAAAGTTAAAAAAAAATGTATTTTTTATACTATAATTTTATATAAAAATTAACCCCTTACAATAAAAATCTGCAGCTGAGCTGCAGATTTGTTTTTCACCCTAAGGGGTTAATATTTTTTTTTTAACCCCCCTCATGACAGTGATGTTCAAAGCATGTCGCTGTCACTAAGTGTGACTCTTAGTGACAGTGACATTGTATGCCAGGTGACCACTTTTAGCTTTTAGAGAAAAAAATATTAGGTTTTAGTTTTAGGCCGAGAAGTACAGAAAAATGTCTAAAATCCTAGGGATGTGAGGTTTTTCCAAATAAAGGACAAATATAAATGAATGTATTTATTGCATTTTTTTTTAGCTGTGCTGTTTTTGTAAAAAATACTCATCAAAACAGTGGAAAATGTTTTCTTTACTTTTTTTCCTCCTTTTTTTTATATTTTATTTGTCCTAAGTGAGGCGTTAGGGCTATATATTTATATCACATATGTGTACCTGTCTGTCCTGTCTAAAAAAATATACACTGAGTGCCCAGATTATTATGACCACCCCATCAGTACTTCGTTGGGCCACGAGATGACTTTGTTGGGCTGCCTCGTGACTCCACGAGATGTTGAAAGGTGATGCGAGCAATCTGACACTGCACTGTTGCCCTTCTGTTGTCTTGTACCAGTCTTGCCACTCTCCCTTCTGCCGTAACATTGACTAGTCGCTGACTGCCACACTTCGCACGTTCAGACCCAGATTTTCGGCTGACAGTCCAGTCTTTAAACACTTTAACAACTGCTGCTCTTGAACATTTAAAGAATTCTGCTGTTTTGGTGAGACTCGCTACATGGCTTGAGCGCCAACAATCATCCCACATTCAAAGGCTGTTTTAAATCGCGTTGTTTACCCATATCTTCAGAAAAAAATCACTTCTACTGTCGCGGTAAACAACCTGCTTCCCTATTTATACTGGTCTGGCCCTCTAGCAACTTCAGCGCAAAATTATAGCTAATTTGCCTACAAACGTCAGGTGGTCATAAAAATCTGGCCACTCAGTGTATAATATGTGTGGGTGCACTTTGTAAGAAAATATATTACTGACGTGGAAGAATCACACAGCAAAAATGTCAAAAGTGCATCAGTCATTTACGAACAGAAACTAAAAACAAGCTCAGTCATGAAGGGGTTAAGTGAGTTGTAGGCAAAAAAAGATTTGCACATGACCAGAATCAGTGTGCATGGCTCTTAAGGTGCCCATACACTGTGCGATGATCGTACGATAATCGCAAAGTGTATGGAAGACGTGCAACCGTTTTTACTGTACGGTCGCACGTCTTTTGTCTAGGCAGCACGCTAGAAAACCAGCCGAAAGTCGTATGATTTTCGGCTGGTTTGAACGGTGCCCGGGAGACAAATGCCGAACGGGCCAGTGTGCGCACGCACACACTGCCCGTTCAGCATTGCGGTCATCGGAAGCCCGCCCCTCAGGGGGGCGGGCTTGCGATGATCGAGAGTACGATCTGCCTGTCCAAGATGGGCAGATCGTACGTTTTTTAAATTACTTTACAACCATCGCAAGACTAAGGTCTTGCGATGGTTGCGATGTGCTCTCCTTAAGGTTCTGTGGTCGACATTGGAATAATGCTTCCTCCTGATAGAATGTATATGCATTATTTGTACGCTTCACGATACCCATGCGAGGAACTCCTTACTGTGTTGAGCGGAATGCTCTACGTACTGTAGCCTGATTCTGTTCCTTGGTTGTAACTGATCATTTATCCTCCTTTTATTGCTATTTTTGTATTAAACTTTAAAACCAATAAAATACTTTGATATCGAAAAGACACCTGTCCACAGAATCTCTTTCTTCCATTCAAACTTTACCACCATGGGCAAGACCAAAGAGCTGTCAAAGGACATTAGGGACAAGCTTGTAGACTTGCACAAGGCTGGAATGGGCTACAAGACTATCAGCAAGAAGCTTGGTGAGAAGGAAACAACTGTTGGAGAGATTATTCGCAAATGGAAGGAATACAAAATAGCCATCAATTGCCCTCGGTCTGGAGCTTCATGCAAGATTTCGCCTCATGGGGTTAGAATGATCATGAGAAAAGTGAGGGATCAGCCCAGAACTACACGGGAATAGTTTGTGAATGATCTCAAGGCAGTTGGGGCCACAATCACCAAAAAAATCAATGGTAACGCAATACACCGCCATGGATTGAGATCCAGCAGCGCCCGCAAGGCCCCCCTCCTCAAGAAGGCACATGTACAGGCCCGTCTGAAGCTTGCCAATGAACATCTAAATGATTCAGAGAAGGATTGGGAGAAAGTGCTGTGGCCAGATGAGACCAAAACTGAGCTCTTTGGCATTAACTCAACTCGCCGTGTTTGAAGGAAGAAAAATGCTGTTTATGACCCTAAGAACACCATCCCTACAGTCAAGCACAGAGGTGGAAACATTATGCTTTGGGGCTGTTTCTCTGCTAAAGGTACAGGCCGACTTTGCCGCATTGAGAGGCCAATGGGCAGGGCCATGTATTGTAAAATCTTGGATGAGAACCTCCTTCCCTCAGCCAGAACACTGAAGATGGGTCGTGGATGGGTCTTTTAGCATGACAATGACCCAAAACATACCGCCGAGGCAACAAAGCAGTGGCTCAGGAAGAATCACATTAAGGTCATGGAGTGGCCTAGCCAGTCTCCAGACCTTAATCTTATAGAAAACTTATGGAGGGAGCTGGAACTTCAAGTTGCCAAGCGACAGCCAAGAAACCTTAAGGATTTAGAGAAGATCTGTAAAGAAGAGTGGACCAAAATCCCTCCTGAGATGTGTGCATACCTGGTAACCAACTACAAGAAACGTCTTACCTCTGTGCTTGCCAAAAAGGGTTTCTCCACCAAGTACTAAGTTATGTTTTGCTTGTGGATCAAATACGTATTTTACTCGCTGAACTGCAACTCAATTTATAACATTTTGTATTGTGTTTTTTCTGGATTTTTGGTTGATATTCTGTCTCTATCATTTAAAATACACCTATGTTAAAAATTGTAGACCTTTAATTTTTTTGTAAGTGGGCAAACGTCCAAAATCTGCAGGGGATCAAATAATATTTTTCCTCACTGTGTGTGTGTGTGTGTGTGTGTGTGTGTGTGTGTGGCATCTCCAAACGGAAGGTGGAGGAGCGCAAGGTCTCTAACATCCACTAGCTCCGTGATATCGTCATGGAGGAGTGGAAGAAGACTCCAGCGTCAACCAGTGGCGCTCTGGTGAACTCCATGCCCAAGAGGGTTAAGGCAGTTCTGGAAAATAATGGTGGCCAAACAAAATATTGACACTTTTGGCCCAATTTGGACGTTTTCACTTAGGGGTCTACTCACTTTTGTTGCCAGCTGTTTAGACATTAATGGCTATGTTCTGAGTTATTTTGAGGGGGCAGCAAATGTACAACTTTATATTGTACATTTATATAGTGTCATTTCTTCTGTGTTGTCACATGAAATTAATATAATAAAATATTTACAAAAATGTGAGGGGTGTACTCACTTCTGTGAGAGTGTGTGTGTGTGTGTGTGTGTGTGTGTGTATATGTGTATAT
>NW_017307048.1:663344-677115 GCF_000935625.1 Nanorana parkeri | reverse complement strand
GCACGCGCACCGATATCGGCCGCCAAAACATACCGTCTGGAAATGGCACTTTTGGCATAAACTTTTTGCCGAAAGTGCCATTTTCCTGCTTTCTTTCCTCCCCGCTGGGCGCTGCTCTTGTGTTCCAGCGGAGAGGAGAGAAAATGTGACAGGCTGCCGTGCGCTGCAAGGCAGGAGAGCGCTGTGAGCAGGCGGCGTCTCTTCTCCCACACCGCTCAGCCTCTTATCACAGTCCGGCAGAGCCGTGTGTGGGCGGAGACAGGCTGCGCTGTCACAGGAGGCTGGGCTCTCCTCCCTACAGCGCTCGATCAGCCTCCTGTGACAGCGTGTCAGAGAGGAGAGCAAGGTACAAACACTCAGTGATCAGTGATCGCTAAGTGTATTGGACATAATTGAGGACATGGTATGTTAACTATAGCCTCAATTATGAATGAATGGGAGTAAGCTACATCCTGTTCATTCATAGTTGTAGTTATAGTAATCATACCATGTCCTCATGTTATCAATGAACAGGAACACTCATAGAGGATGTGTGTGTGTTAATAAAGTTGTGTGTAAAAAAAAAAGTAATACAAAAATGAAAGATTCATAAAAAAAATGAAGCATAACATTTATTTAAAAAAAAAAAAAATTAAGTCCCCGCCCCCCACATACACAGGCATATATGCGCCAGGTGCGCCTACGTGCCGCACATGTTGCATATCGCCGCAAACGTCGGAGTGAGAGCAATCATTTTAGAGCCATTAAGGCCGGGTTCACACCTGGGCGTTTTACAGTGCTGATGGACGCGCTGTAAAACGCCCAGCAAGTGAAATCTCATTATTTCCTATGGGCATGGTTCTCACTTGGGCGTATTTCAGCGTGTCGGAACGTGCTGAAAAAGCCCTACTCCCAAAGAAGTACAGGAGCTTCTTTGGGGCGTATTTCTGCATGTATCCATTAGGATACAGCCGGATAGCCCTCGTAAAGGTTTTGTGGGCTGCAAATCGCGGTTAAAACATGCACCCCAAAACGCGCGTCATACACGCATATTTCGAAGCCTAGGTGGGAACCCAGCCTAAAGGAGAACTATGAGTTGAGTGCTTTTCACTCACCTCATAGTTCTAGCCGACCTGTGACAATGAGACTGTCGCAGGTCGGCTCAGTAGATCGGGAAGTCGGTGAACACATACCGGCGTTCGCTCACTTCTCGATCCTGTCACGGCACAGAGCCGTGACAGGGGAGGGGCTGGATTCCCCCCTCCCCGTTCCGATCCGCCAGCGCTGACTGGCCGAACGGATGGGGGAGAGGACAGGTACAGCTGGCTCTGCCTCTAGATAGGCAGAGCCAGCTGTCACTCATGCAGCTGGGCGGTTCCAGACATAATTGTCTGGGAATCCGCTTCAGTTGCGGCGTCTCGGTATACCGCGAGCTGCAGCTTGCGGTATACTAAGCCTAGGGTGACGGGAGGACGCTAATTTGTGTCCTCCCGTTACCCTAAGGAGAACTATGGGGAAAATCGCTAACCCCATAGTTCTCCTTTTTAATCACTGATAACACTAAACTGATGAACAGTAAAAGCGTTTTAATCGTCGCCTATGGGCGTTTTTTTCGATTTTGCGAGTTATATATACATACATATACATATACATATATACACACACACACACACACTAAAAATAAAGTGAGGGTGTCTCCCTTTTGGGTCTCCAAGTACCGGTCCGCGGGCCAACTCCGGCCTGCAGCCGGCTGACATGTCAGGCATGCGATCTTGCGGGCGCAGCTCCACGGTCTGCATCTGTGTCGGATGCAGACTGCAGAGCAGCTCTTGTCAGCTCTGGCTTCCTTCGGCCCAGAGCTCTGACAGTCCTGAGCTCCGGCCGAAAAAAAAAACGGCCCGTGCGGCATTCGTCTTCCGACCACGCTATGTGTCAGGAACTTGCGTTTTTCTACAGCAGGAATCCCTAATCTGCCATTTACAAGGGGCGACCTATCATAAGATAAGAATTATCATAAGATTATTTAAGAGGGTGCGTTTAGGGGCAGAGTTAAGGCTGAGGCAGGGTAAGGGTTAGGTGGGGCAACTGGTGGCTAGTAACTCTTAAGGCCTGGTTAGTAGCTCAGGACTTGAAATTTTTGAGCCCTATAATATATACATACAGATGACACTCAAATAATACACAGGGACTCATACACATGCAGAATCACATACATACACGCAATAGTTTGAACATGATGGACCTGTGTCTTTCTTCAACCTCACCTACTATGCAACTGTGAATTGCAGGGCTACACAGCACACACAAGTTACACAGAATGCATGCATGGGTGGGAAGAGGGAAAAGGTTGAAGTGTCTGTTCTGTTTAGTGTGACTTCTCTACCTCCCACTTACTGATAACAGTAGTGTGAGTTGGATGGCACAGATAATTCAGCATGCTCCTCTCCCATACCCCTGCCCCCCCCCCCACACTTCCAACAGCACTGTTATGCCCTATGTGCTGTGCCCAACCTCCTCACATCTTTGGCAACTAAACGTTACTGACACAGACTATAGGGAGGGGCTGCAACAGCGGACTGGGCATAGCTAGGCAGAGATGGGAGACCTAACTTTTGAGAATGTTGCTCTCCTAGCTCTAGTAGCAGGTGCATTGAGGTGAGCCGTTAGCCTGCTCTCGGGGAGCTTGCCGGAGCGACCAGTCTCCAAAAGGTGGCTCCCTTTTTGAGCATAAGAGCTGTATTTAACAATTATATGCCACATGCACAGGAAACACTAAAGAACTTTTGCTATAGTGAGTGCTACTTTATATTTTTGGCTGGCTGGAGTGGGGATTTAAGTTAGAATTACAATATTGTTAGCACTATATTTCCTAAATCGACCTAAATCATTTTCAGAAAAAAAATGTTTCATGTGCTCTTTTAAGAATAAAACACGTTTACAACAAATTGTCCTGAGTCCCTAGTTTAGAAAACTTGTTTGTTTGCATATTAGAGGCCTTCACATCTTTAGGAGAGTTATTGTGAATAGTGCAGAGAAGTAAATAGCGCTTAACAATGATAGAATAATAGATTTGGACTTGAATCCTTCTTTAACCTTAATTTTGGTTTTCTTCTTTTCCTAGAACTGTGCTCACTGCCAGGAGCCTGGAGCCACACTGGGCTGCTACAACAAAGGTTGTGCCTGTTGCTACCATTTTCCATGTGCCATGGATTCAGGTAAAATGTACAAGTTGTCAGAGATGTATTCTATTTTAGTAAAATTAGGCAACAAAAGATGTTTTGACACTTTAATGCATATCTCAACCCAAAACCTGAAATATAATATATTGCAACTTATCAGTCCTTAGATGTGATGGTTGCATTCATTTTCATTTTTTTCCTTTTATTTTCACCTGTTGATCCAGAATGGATTTTTCTGGAGATTTTCGTACAGTACCCATTATTAAAATATATTTTGGAACTTTGTAACAGTTGTAATGCTCAAGGGAAAAAATCAAAATCCAGTGTGAAGGCAAGATTGAAAAATGTGGCAATCTGTGGAGTCAATTAAAATGATCCATGTCCATGTATTTCTCTAAAAGTAAAAAAACTTCAGTTTTATTATATATGATAAAACAAGGCTTTAATGCTTACTGTTGACACCATCAGCTTACTCTGCTCTTTTAGACTCTCAGAAATGAAAATGATATGCCTCAGCAATACCTTTTTGGCAAAGAAAATGAAGCTCAGTATCTTGGCCGTTTAAAAGTCGAGATGCATCATTTTGCTTTAAGCATTTTTTTGGGGACAGCTCTAACGTGTTAGAATATTATACTACTACGTTAACCTCCCTGGCGGTCTGATTATCTCAGTATTTTTATTTTTATTTTTTTTTCTATTTTTTACTTTCAAATTTCCCACCGGTTCCGCCCCCCTGCGGCGCCGGCGCTCGCAGGGAAGGAACCCAGAAGACTGGTGCCGGCATCGGCCGGAGGACTCAGCGGGGCTCGTAGGGACAAGGTAAGTGACGCTACAGTGTAATCCTTAGTGTGGCTCGGGGGGTACCGCTTTTGGTACTGAAAATTAACCCCGAGCCACACTTGGGATTAGCGGCAGGAAGGTTAAGGCACCACCAACATGATGCATGCAAATGCCTGTTAGATTTCAGATTGAGATTGTCTCTTTGTGAATAGATTCTAGGTCCAGGCCCTTTTTCTGTACTAAATCAAGCAGGGAATGATTAAAACCTGTCAGTATGTTTGTAATTTTTTTTTTTTTAAGGTTGTGATTGGAATAACTGTCCCCATCTTTCTGCTTTGATGATGGCCATCAAATTTTAGCTTTCCAACAAAGGTGACACACAAACAGCAATATATAGCTGATGTGGGCTTAACCACTTTTACACTCTAATCCAGACTTTGAAACAAATATATACATAAAACATAACTTTTTTTTTTGCTGCTGCACCATTTTTCTATTTTCCCACCTGTTTAAATTTGCAGTTTTAGATTAAAAAGTGACTAAAGATCCACAAACGATATATTTCTGAAGTCATCTAGAACCTATAGTGTAAAAAAAATAATAGTTATTTCCATTAATATTTGTGCTTATCTATATGAAATCTAGATTTCTTTATAGTTCAATAACCCTTTTGCTGCCAAGCCCTCTGAAACACTTTTAACCTCAGTTGGCCACACCATTTTTGCAATTTTCCACCTTTTTTATTTTATTTTATTTTTTTAATTTTAAACAATAGATTTTTATGAAGAAAAAGGTCAGCAATAGATGACAACAATAGTCAGAGATATAATAAAATCGTACAGATCTTCCAAAATTGACATATCAGTTGGGAAAATTATATTTATATAAAGGCACGGTAAGTATCCTAAATTCCCAAGAACATACAAGGTATGGGCCATCTATGTAGACCTTTTAAATCAACAATATAATCAAAAGCCAGAAAGAAAGAAATGGAGAAGTAGAAGAAAGAGAGAGAGTATCGGTCAGCACGGTTCTGTGCGACCGGTAGAGCAGAAAGGGTCAGGATGGAGTAGGCAGAGCATATACACTATAAAATAACAACACCAGGGTTAGCTTCCTATGGCTTAGGCACATAATAATAATTCTACCAGGATTCCCATAGGTGTTGGAACCTGCCATAAGATTGGGTTCTATAGGAGATTGCTTTCTCATATTCGCATTGGGAATGCACTTTTGATAGAATTTCAGTCATGGTAGGCACCATTACCAATTTCCAGTATCCTGCAAACAGTAGTCTGGCCACAAACAAAAAATGCATCACCACCGTCCTAAACTCCAAATGATATATTTCAATTCCCACACTGAGAAGCGCAAGTTGAGTGGTCGGGAGTGTTAAGGATACCCGTAATCGTCGCTAAACATCTGAATATTGCATTCCAATAGCTTCTAATAGACTTACAGTACCAAAAGGGGTGTAGCAAGCTTCCAATATGTCCACATTGGCGCCAGCACAATGGCGAAGAGTCAGGGAACATCTTGGAAAGCCTATTGGGAGTTTGATACCAGCGGAGAAGACGTTTCTGAGAAACTTCCCAGTGGTTGATACATGAGATGAATGAGCCTTAATGGCTAGTTTCCATTGTTCATTACTAAAGTCAGAGTGCAGCTCTGTTTCCCATTTAAGCATAGAGGGCACTTTACTAAAGTGGGATTGGGCCTGCAAAAGGTTATAGAAAGTAGATATGCGGCCAGAAGAAGGGTTGGGATCACGTAGTACTCTCCAAATATCCCCCGGGCAGCATGCAGTGCTGGGTAGGAGGGAGTCCAACAAATGCTTAATCTGGAAATATTTATACTGATTGCTAAATGAGGTCAAGGTATGGACTGGGGGTAGACTTGGGTATCCTCTGGTACACCACGACTCAAGATTCAAATATGGGATCAGTAATTTGTAGGCGGCCAGAGGAATATCCAAGGTTACGGTAGAATCCTCAGGAGATGGGGTTGCCACCAAAGACCATACAAGTCGCAGGGCTTGGGGAGTGGGGAATGGAGAAGAACTAAGATCTCTCCTTTAGGGAAGTAGCAAACAACCACCCTGGGAGATCTCCTCCTGGAACCAGGTGGAGTTCCATTACAAACCAGCTTTTAGAGGAGTCTGCCATAAGCCAGAATTTTAGTTCGGTCAGCAGAGTCGATCTGTAGTAGTCTCTAATGGGCGGTAAACCCACCCCTCCCCGTAATTTATAGCGGGTCAAAGTTCTAGTCTGGATTCTGGGTTTTTTCCCATTACAAACAAATGAAGTAAGCAAGGCTTGGATGTTTAAAAAAAAATTGGCAGGGATAGGCAATATCCGAAAGTAGTATAAAAGTTTATGTAAAAGTGCCATTTTGAATGCCGCAATTCTGCTAACCCAAGACTGTAATATGCGGATCCGCCCGCATTCCCGAAGTGGCGTAAGGCTCCGCCCCCGACATCATGCCGTCCGTCCACGCCGACAGGGCGGCGCCCCCTCCAGGGGCGTCGTTGGGCTCCTCCTCGCCTGCGGTCCACTTAAGGACTGAGTAGTGAAACGATCGGTGTCTCAGTATTGAGTTGGATACAGACGCTGACCGTTCATGTGTAACTGTTCCCTCTTGGAGAGCTGATTTTCAACCCAAGGACTCAAACTCTATCTTCAGCCCTGTTGGGCAATCTTGCAGTGGACCGTTCATATCTCAGTGGATCCACACACTACAAAAACGCAAGTATCATGCACTGTGTGGCCAGTGATGAGAGAGTGACTTTATGCTCGCTGAATATTCTGGGTTGATGACACAGAGTTAGAGGCTATGTTGTGAATACTACTGTCAGTAAAATTTGAATACAGTGATTTAAACTGAAATCGTTTCTTTTGTGGTTATATGAACTTTAAGTTGGACGCTATCCGTAGTTGAGTTCCATACAGGTGGTTGCCACCTGTTACTACAGATCTTACATATCTTACAAAGACAGTTCAAATTTCCTTATACCATTCAACATAGGGAAGTTAAGAAGGGTTCGTAATTGCACTTGTAGAGAGAGGATAGTGGTGAGGTCAATTGTATACCAAGATAAGTAATAAAGCCCGGGGACCATTTAAATGGGAAAAGTAGCTTCAGCCGTTCCTGGAGAGCCGCCTCCACACCCACATTGAGGATATAGGATTTCTCCACATTGACCTTATAATAAGAAACGTCCCCAAATAGAGAGAGTATATTGGACACTGCAGATAAGGATTGTTCTGGGTTGGTCAGTGCCAGGATTATATCCTCAGCAAATAACCCTATAGTATGGATTGAATTGCCCAAATAGATACCCGATATGAGAGGGCTGTCCCTGATCGTGGCGGCCAAAGGCTCCATCATCATAGGAAATATAGATGGGGATAATGTACATCCCTGTCTCGTCCCATTTGAAATGGCGAAAGGAGCAGACCGCATACCAGATACGTACACCCGAGCAGATGGTTTCCGATAAAGTCCCATAATTGCGGCCAGAAACCTCCCCCCTATTCCAAATGTCGGTAGGGTAATTTCCATATAATCCCAATGGATCTGGTCGACCAGTCTCCGCATGTCTAATAAGGTTCAGCATCCGTCTGGTTGCGTCCGGAGCCTGTCTACCCTTCATAAAACCGGATTGATCCAAGTGGATAACAGAAGGGAGTAGGTGTAGTAGCGTGTTAGCAAGGAGCTTGGCATAAATCTTAATGTCCATATTAATTAAAGATATCGGTCTGAAATTTTTTGGTGATGTCAGTGCCTTTCCCGGTTTCGGTAAAGCAACGATCACTGCTCTCAACATATCGAAGACTGCAGGAGACTCAAAGATATGGGGAAGATGGGGGCTTAAGATATTTTGAAAGGTCTTATAATATTCCGCCGAGAATCTGTCTTCTCCAGGGGACTTACCAGAAGGTAGAGCCCTAATTACTTTCTGTATTTCAATGTCCGTAAAAGGGGCGTTCAACGTCGCCTGGTCCTCAAGATCTAACCTAGGTAGTTTTACTGAGCCTAAAAATTCAGCTATTGATGAGGTTGAGTCAAGTGGGAATCCCCACGCAGATTATAAAGGGTAGCATAGGCATCTGCTATTTCTCTAGGGTTAAGCAATGGAAGGTTAGTGACTGGGTAATGTAGCATAGGTATTTTCGTCTGTTGTTGTTTGAGTTGGGCAGCTAATAGTTTACCAGCTCTATTCCCTTGGTGGTAGTAAGTGGCCATCAGGCGAGACATATGAAACTCATGTTTAGCAATAAGGAGGAGTTTAAGGTCCTGCCGAGCTTTAGTAAGGTCCTGGAGTGTGGTAGAGGAAGGGGTAGTTTTGTGGAGCGTTTCTAAAATTGTAATGTTTTGCAGGAGGGACAGGTATCTCTGCAGTCTCTGTTTCCTATCCCTGGAGGCAATCTGTACCAACAGACCTCGTACAAAGGTTTTGTGAGCGCACCACATCATAAATGGGAAGTAATCTTTTCATTGAAAGGCCACATGCTTCAAGTGTGTGGGATTTGAAAACAATGATACGTTATTCCCCCATAAAGGCCTAGGTAGAAGGGCAGGTGTGAGGCCCACCGTCAAAGTGATCGGAGCGTGATCCGACCATGTAATATTGTGGATGGTAACCTCCGTAATATTTTGCAGTAGCCACTGATCTACAACAAAGAAATCAATTCTCGAGTATGATTTGTAAGGGGGGAGAGAAAAAAGTGTAATCCCGGTCTGTCGGGTGAGTGCAGCGCCAGACATCATACAACTCTTCTTTCAGGAGTAACTTACTGATAGATGGCCTACACGGCTGGGTCTAAAATCAAATTAAAATCCCTACACAGAAGCAACTGGCCTCTCTGTACAGATCAAATTTTAGTAAACAGCATTTTAAGGAAGGAATGTTGGTTAACATTGGGTGCATACAAATTCACCAAAGTATAGCAAATTGAGTTCAGTTCACAGACTAAAACAATAAATCTGCCATTCTGATCGATCGAGTCATGAAGCTGAAAAGAGACGGATCTCCCAATAGCGATCAGTACACCCCTTTTCTTTGAAGTAGCATTAGAGAAAAAAACATTGGGAAACTTCTGATGTTGCCCTTTAACATTTAAAGAGAGGATTTTAATACTCATCCCAGGTATGCCATAGTTCAGATGAGTCCCAGGATAGACTGGTCATTGCGATGTCCGATCACCGAAAGAAAAGAGAGGTCCATCTCAAGATTAAGGTGGGCGCTCCACGCCCCATATTCCGATCGATGTTGACAGCTCCTGTGTTATCCATTCTGGAGGCAAGAGAGGAAGAGAAAAATAGAAAAGAAAAAAAAAAAGGGAACAAAAAACAAGTAACCAAAAAAAAAAACAAGTCAACAATAACCAAATCTGGTTAAAAAAATTAAAAAACGGAGTATCGACAAGCGGTACTCATGGCAGCAGAACTCAGCTGCATATTTCTAACCGGGGGTTAGAGAGGTAAGAACCAATGCCTCAGTCCAGCCAATGTGTCTAAATGGCGAGTGTGAGCATGGGCAAGCACTCACATCCGACCATCAGGCAGAAGGAGAAAACATGAATACGATCACTGTAGATGATATCAGCCAACATCAGTAAAGCCACAGGCAGCCTCATCAATAGGGATCTCCCATTTTTTCAGCGGCCACCGATCCTGGATCAATTGCGGCCACCGATCGTGGATCGGATGCCGGTGCTCAGTCGCTGGTAATGCTGCTGGGTCTGCTCTAGGACTTCAGAGCCTCTCTACTGTGCGGCCATCTTCCCCGGCGTCAGGCCATGCCCCCCCACCTTTTATTTTCAACTGCACCTTTTAGCGTTTGTAAAAGACCCCCCAAACCATTTATTTTCTGAAAGCACAGGTGCAGTAGGATACAACGATGGTGTACTAATTTTGTCGGTCCTGCAATAATTTTGCAAATGTATGTCAAAACAAAATTAAATTGATAAAAGCACACTAAAATCAGTATCTCTGCCCCAAAAAAATACTTTTCCTACTAAATCTAAAAGATAAAACTGTATTGAGTCAATAAATAACAACAATTGTGTACATTTTAAATTGCACCTTTTTGCAAACCGTTTAAAAAATGAAGGAACACGAAACTAAATAAGCAACTTATGTTAATCGTTTGCGCACTGTGTTGGTTTGTGTTTTGTGATAAAATTATACTATCAACCAGTTATGAATGTATAGAAGCCTCTATACTGAGTGCTTCTCCCCATTCACAAAGTCATGAATGAACAGGAAGCGATGTAAAGCACTTCCTGTTCATTCATAACTGGAGACGCATAGTACTATGTGTTCCCAGTTGTTTACAAACATTGGAGTCATCAGCGGTCACTCCAGTGTTTGCTCTGCACACAGAGGATCTGTAAATATCATACATATTTACCGATCCTCCACTCTGCCACACACAGAACCACTGTCATCCTGAAACTGTCAGGATGACAGCGGCTCCACTCTCCCCCCTGCTGGAAACCTGCTGTTCTCTCTTCGATCGTTCCCAGGAGACCTGCCTTGCCGGCTTCGGGCCCACATGGGGGACAGCAGAGTCCAGGGAAGCCGGCAGCAGCAAAGTGGGGTGAGGGCAGCAAATTCCACCGATCGGTAGAATCAGTAGAATGCCACCTGGCCCAACCTGTATGCATTCACTAACAGAGTTCCGGCTGTCAGTGATCAATGACAAAATAGGTTTTTCTTCCGGTATGAGAAAGGGAAGGAACAGGAGAGAAAGGGAGGGAGGGAAGGAAAGAAGGGAAGGCAGATGAGGAAGGTGAAGGTCAAGGGAAGAACACAGATACTATCCGCTACAAACAAAGGTCAACTAGATAATATCCCTATCTGGCTGTATTTGTTGCAAAATTAAGCTTGCTACTTCCTACTGTGTATTATATGAGATACAACAATAATGTACAAGGTAGAATTACTCCCATACATTTCACGGTAGCCGAATCCATGTCATGATGGATCCAAGTGGCCCAGACCGAGTAATGTCTGGCGTAATTATCCTTACATGTAGCCAGCCATTCTTCGGAGTTCCGGATATCTGAGACCAGTCTACTCCACTCCTCCATCGTGGGTACAGATGTCTTTTTCCAGTAGCGGGGGATTAAACGCTTGGCCGCATTTAGGAGATGGGGAAGAAGACTGGATCTGTATTTGGTTATAAATTGAGGTACCAAGTGTAGTAGGAATGGGGTCTGGAGGAAAGGCATCTCCACTCCCAAGTTTTAATCGGAGACTGTATTTCTCACCAGAAAGGTTGAATTTTGGGGCAATCCCACCATATGTGCAGGTGAGTGCCTGGCCTGCCACAGTCATGCCAGCAGAGAGGTGACACTGTGGGGTATATACGGTGTAGACTGTGGGGGACGCAATACCATTGGGTGAGTAGCTTATCATTTGTCTCCTGGACTCTGGAGTCTATAGAAGAACAGTGAGTATACTGGAGGATATTTGTAGTTTCAGACTCTGTGAACCATACCCCAATGTCCCTCTCCCATTCTGCAAGGTAGTATAGTGACCCTTGGGATTCCAGTTGTAGAAGCAGCATATACAGCAGTGAGAGGGATCTGGAGTGCGGTCCCGAGGCATTACATAATCTCTCAAACGGTGTGAGAGAATCTAGTGGATGAACTGAGGTCCTCAGAGAGTGAAGAAAGTGTGACAGTTGTCTGTCTCCAAAAATCAAATGGGAACTATCCCCGAGAGTGGCATCAGCTTATTTCCTTCAAGGAATTTAGAAAGGCTCACTATGCCGTCAGCTGTCCAACAGTCCAGGAAACATAAGTTCTCACCCGGTGGAAACCACAGGTATCCCCCTATTGGAGCTAAGGGTGATAATGTCTGGTGCTAATTTTGCCTTTTTATTTACAATATCCCATAGGCAAAGTACATGGGAGGTGAGTGGGGAGGTGGTGTGAGAAAGACCTCTAAACTCCAGTTTCAACCAGGGAGCATGCACCAGATTTCTCCCTGCCATACATTTCTCCAGGGCAACCCATAGTTTGTCCTTCACTTGAAAGTGCCAGTCCAAAATCCGCTGAAGGATAGCAGCCTTATAATAAAGTTTTAAGTCCGGGAGGCCTAATCCTCCCGACTTTTTTGCTCGTTTCAGAATGGCAAATGCAAGTCTGGGTCTTTTATGCTTCCAGACGAATCCTAAAAATAGACTCTGCAGTCGGCGGAAGAACAGTTGAGGGACCGCTATGGGTTGCATCTGGAAAAGAAACCGCAGTTTAGGAAGGACTGACATCTTCAGTATGTTCACCCGGCCTGTCCAGGAGAAAGCATCCTTGTCCCAGGACTTGAGGTCTCTCTCCACCTGTTTAAGGAGTGGCGGGTAGTTCAGGGAGTAAAAATGGTCTGGCGTTGGAGATAGATGGATTCCCAAATATTTAATACTAGTGGTTGCCCAAACAAAATGGAAATTGGCTCTCAAGCTGAGGGCTTGGGAGGGAGGCACATTCACAGGAATAATTTCAGATTTTGAAGAATGAATTTTAAAATGAGAAAAGATGCCATAGTCTCTGAGTTCTTTAAGTATGTTAGGTAGAGAAATGGTCGGTTGCGTCACAAACAGAAGTATGTCATCGGCGTATGCCACGAGTTTATGCTCCGTGTTCCCCACAGTGACTCCTTGGATATTCGGGTTATCTCTGATCCTTTGCAATAAAGTTTCCAGAGTGAGGGCGAAGAGTAAGGGTGAGAGCGGACGTCCCTGTCTAGTCCCGTTCCGAACAGGGAATGGCAATGAGCGCCGTTTACCCTCACACGGGCTGTAGGCGAGGCATAAAGTGCGGACATCCAAGTCAGCAAGGTGCGTCCCAACCCCCGAGTTTGCAGTGTCTCTTCCATAAACACCCAGTCCACCCTGTCAAATGCTTTTTCCTCGTCCACGGAGGGGAACAAGCAGGAGGGCGAAGGGGACACTGTCCGGGACCAGTGTAGGATATGAGCAGCCCTGAGAGCATTGTCCCGGGCTTCCCTCCCCATTATAAAGCCAGTTTGATCAGGGTGGACTAGGGTCGGCAGGAGAGGTTTCAGTCTGTTGGCCAGTATTTTAGAGAACATTTTTACGTCAACATTTATCAGTGAGATCGGGCGATAGCTCTGAGGTTGCATGGGATCTTTACACTCCTTTTGGGATGACCGAGATGTGGGCCATCAACGCCTCTCGGGGGATATTTTCACCGAGCGAGAGCGTTGAGATATCTGCTTAGGTGAGGACCTAGGAGGGATACAAATTTATGGTAGTAGGCTTTCCTATAGCCATCAGTGCCTGACGTTGTATGAGACTACCTTGAGGCTCGTCATGGCGGGAGTGAAGTGCGGGTGCGGTGGAGGAAGCGGAGCAGAGCGGGGCATGCAGACATCCAGCCGACCTGCAGACACGGATCTAACAAAATACAAGGGAGACAAAAACAGTAAAACCAATTCAGAACAACAGTAAGTACCAAAGTTACTCTCGGAGAGCCGCCTACCTTCACAGGGGTGTGGGCTGCTCTCTGGGACAGTTCCGTCAGAAAACTGACAGGTCTCAAAGATTGAGAATAGTCCCACTGGGGGGAACATATTAGGACGTCATGGTGGCCGCAGCTCCAGGGGGTAGGCCCCTGTGCATAAATAAACAAAACAAAAATGTAGAAGCATCAGCTACGTCTTAGAGAGCTCGAGAAGAGGGTGATAATCCATCCGACAACGATCATGTATGCTAAGTAGGCAAAAAGGAAGGAATTCCTTGAACATTCACTCCGGGAAGGGGCATTCATCAGCCAGTTGAGGTGCGCGCCCCTGAGATCCAGCGGATT
>NW_017307048.1:607582-663295 GCF_000935625.1 Nanorana parkeri | reverse complement strand
AGACAGGGGGATGTCATCATCTTCTTGGCGCCAGGCAGGGAGGTCCACCGGTGGCAATTCCAGCTGGTGTCTAAATTTGGGCACGTCTCCCCTGTCATGTAAGATCACAGTCTTTCCATTCTAAAGGGCTATCCCCATCTGTAAGTGACATTGGCGGACACAAGTGAGTCAAGCAGGGGACGCAGGGATCTTCTCATGGCAAAAGGTGCGTCTTGAGAGATCCGGAGACAGGGACACCTTTGCCCCATCAAAGTCAACATGAGAGTGGGAACGCATGCGGTGCATAATGGATTCCTTCTCAGTATTTATGTAGTTTACAGATGACGTCCCTGGGTTTGTCCGGATCTTGGTTTGGCGGGCGAAGGGCTCTGTGGACTCGGCCTATTTCTATGCGTGTATAGATAGACCTATCCAGGATCTGATTGACGATACCAGTCATCGTGGATACCCGCAATCGTATATTAGAGCGACGGCTTCTATTTTCAAAGTCGTCTAATTGGTTTGATAAATCTGCAATGAGTCCGGCCTCTGTATATTGCAGTTCCAGCTTCTCCGCAATCTGCACTATGTGAGCAGTGTCTGCCCTGATAGCAGTAATGGCCTGCTTGTGTATCCACGTGGGAGACTAACTTCTGCAGGCAGGGCAGGCCTTAGGCTTTTAGGCGCCCTGTGCGAGAAAGCTTTACAGCGCCCCTCAGTGACCACACCCCTCAGTGGCCACACCCTTTAGTGGCCACACCCCCGTAACCACACCCATTTCCCCCAATATGCGCACCATTTAAATACTCCTATTTTGTTAAGCCGCAAAGAAACATATTAAAAAGTATGATAAAAATAAAACTTTTATTCAAAGGTATTAAACTTGTCGGCACAATATAAGTATTCTTATCAAATAAAACAACAGAAGGTAAACCATAAATGTCAAACTACAATAGAGTCTATAAAAATAAAGTGTCAGAATGTCATGCCAACCCTTTCTTCAAGTAGGTGCATCTAGAAAAGTAAAAATAGAAAACGGAACACAAAATCTAGACCATGTAAATTAATGAATTACTATATGTCCGAATATATACGAAAAATGTATTCAGGCACATAATAATTTGTTTGAGAATGTGCGGCGGCCATGTTGGCCACCATCTTGGAGGCAGGGAGCATGACGTTACATGACGTCACAGGTGACGTCACACGTCGATATTGGCCCCACCATCTTGGTGTATACCTAGATATACACCAAGATGGCGCGCCCAACACGTGCGGTGTTATATGACGTCATGCGCCCTGACTCCAGAACACGGCAATCGCTGTATCCAAAATAACAAAAACATTTTTTTTGTTTGAAACAAATGAGAACTTTTTTAGCTTTCGTTCATTTGTTCTATAGGGTCTTGGCATTCAGAAAATATATAATGTTGGGGGGTTTTAAGTAATTTTCAGGCCTAAATGTGGAATATAACATGGGTACAAAAAATGAAAAAAAGGCCTCAGTCATGAAGGGGTTAAAATAATTTTTTACATTTTTTTAAATATTTTTTTGTATTTATTTTGTACTGGTGGGGGGCTACGGGGAAATATTAGGGGTCCAAACAGATCCCTGACATTTCACTTTTAAAATAGAAAAGAAATTGAGGACACCAAATCCTCAATTTCTTTTTCAGCAGCCTCAGCACTCAATGAATGGAAAGAACTCAGTACAGAGGCTTCCCGTTCATATTTACTATCATCCATTTCTGAATGGGGAGGAGCCTCTGTACTGAGTGCGTCTCCCCATTGAGGAAATCTTGAATGAACAGTGTATGATATGATGTAAATCACGTGGGAGCGCTGTCATATTGGATGGCCAGCGGTGAGGGGGAGAGAAGCCGCCCCCAGGACGAGCTGTGTCGGCTGCACTGCGCCCTTGTTGTCATGGCGCCCTGCGCGGCCGCACAGCTCGCACACCCCTAAGGCCGGCCCTGCCAGCAGGTCTGCTTTTGTGGGCAGGGATCTGAGCACAGCCCACAGATCTCAGTCGGTGTCCTCTCCCTCAGATGCTCCCACATCAGATATCTCGGGGATGTGCCTGATTGTGATTGGTCCACCTCCTCAAACACTGAGGGGAGCGGGGTGGGGCGAGTCATACCTTGAGGTGAGCCGGCGGGGAGAACGCCGTCGGGCGCCATGTTGGATGCTGCCCATCCGTTTGATCGCGGAGGAACATGTCCAGCGCTCCCCTTTGTGGTCTGGGGGTGTTAGGGTGTCTCGAGGAGGTCCTCCTTTTACTTGCCATCGTTGATTTGTGTGAACAGTCGGATGGGTGCGGATGCACAGGGGGAAGTCGGAGCGGTTTTCAGGTGCGGCTCTCCTCCATAGCGTCCAGGCCACGCCTCCCTTTTGGTTTTTTTAAAACTATATTATGGACAAATTACTGAAAATTTTGGGGGAATTGTTTTTTTTTTACATTGTTATAATACAATTATTACCCAATTGTTTTGTAAAATATAAAAGATGGGGTCACATTGGGTAAATAGACACCAAACATGTCAAGCTTTAAAACTGCGTGCACCTGCAAAATCGCAAAAAAACTACCATACCCAAAATTGACCATAGGCGACGCTTTAAAAGCTTTTATTGCTCATCAGTTTAGTGTTATCAGTGATTGATGGTCCTAGAATTATTGCTCTCACTGCGACGTTCGCAGTGATATGTAACGTGCGGCTTAATGGGCGCAATCGTCGTTTTTGCATGTATGCGCACCCAACGCATGTTTGCATGTGTGTATGTATGGAGACTTTTTTTTTAAATTCTTTTTCTCATGTGCGACTTTAAAGGGACATTTAATTGGTCTTAAAAAGTTTTGTTACAATTTATATATACATTTTTTTTATTTTCAATTTTTTATTTTCAATTTATCTATGACGGTGCAATAACCAATGTAACATGTATTATGAACTATATTGTTCACTTCTTATTCTATTTTCCTTGAGAGATGTGGGTAGATTGGATGCATTTTGCTGAGTAATAAGCAGTGGTAAGTCTGAAGTACTGCTTAGCTCATAATATAAGATCGCCCCATGCATTTGAAATCTCCACAGGAATTGAATGTCAGGCTGATTCATGAATTAAAGTAAACACAAAGGGGGTGCCTTTCCTGGTGCAGGTCAATTTTATTTCAGTAAGCATAGGATAAAAGCAAAGAAGTACTCACAAACATGAGATGAAATACAAGCTGACAGGCAGTGAGCATCCACTGGACGAATTCCTGTATGCTGGTGACGTTAACGCGTTTTCCGGGGGACGCCCCCTTCGTCAGAACGTAACGTCACCTTCCTCATTTGCACCTTTAAAGTGCGAGTGGCCAATCGGAGACGTGTCCTAGAAGGCTCGTCATCATATGTAAATGCGGCCATGTCTGGTGTCAGTCTGGGGAACCATGTGAAGGCGGGATGACGCGGCCAGCCAATAGGGACCCGGAGCAATCGGGCTCCGCCTACTGGGTGTCGCTGCCTCTCAACCTATCACAGTGCCCAAAAACCGGAACAGTTCTTGCGTCCGAAGACGGCATAGTGTCAGCAAACAGCAACCACCACATACAGGCAGAGTGTCAGCTGTCAACCACCACATACATGTATACACCAACAGCCAAATGGTGGTATATGAGTAAAGACGTTATATAATGATTCATATAAAAAAAGTTATAAGCATAAAAATGATTATAAGCATAAAATTGATAAAAATGGAGATGGTAAGATATGTAGAAATAATAGCAGGTTGAGGCTGGGGAATTTTTGTGTTTTGTATTATGGTTATACATAGAGTTGGGGGATTAAGACCTTTAGGTTGGCCACATACGGATAATGCAGGGCCAGTGCCGCAATGTAACCCAGGCCAATGGATAATCAATCAATATTTGGACCAACGTAAATTATCCAATAATGAGGGGGTGATAGGATAAGAAAGGCTGCATACATGTATGTGGTGGTTGACAGACATCTAGTTCACCTTCCTCCTATCCATTCCCCGCAGGGGACTGAGTTCCCATATTATTATTATTATTATTATACAGGATTTATATAGCGCCAATAATTTGCACAGCGCTTTACAATATAAGGAAGACATTACAGTCACAATACAATTTAAGACAAGATGGTAAGGAGGGCCTACAATCTAAAAATTGATCTCTGCACTCAGTGGTTGCTGTTTGCTGACACTCTGCCGTCTTCGGACGCAAGAACTGGTCCGGTTTTTGGGCACTGTGATAGGTTGAGTGGCGGCGACACCCAGTAGGCGGAGCCCGATTGCTCCGGGTCCCCATTGGCTGGCCACGTCATCCCGCCTTCACATTGTTCCCCAGACTGACACCAGACATGGCCACATTTACATATGATGACGAGCCTTCTAGGACACGTCTCCGATTTGGCCACTCGCACTTTAAAGGTGGAAATGAGGAAGGTGACGTTACGTTCTGACGAAGGGGGGGTGCCCCGGAAACGCGTTAACGTCACCAGCATACAGGAATTCGTCCAGTGGATGCTCACTGCCTGTCAGCTTGTATTTCATCTCATGTTTGTGAGTACTTCTTTGCTTTTATCCTATGCTTACTGAAATAAAATTGACCTGCACCAGGAAAGGCGCCCCCTTTGTGTTTACTTTATAGATCTATAGCTTTCCCGGCTTTCTTTGTTGGTAGCATCTTGCAGTATGCCTAAGAAGATTTCTCATTGAGAAGTGACAGTCTGTGGCGCTTTACCGCTTTTTACTTTGTTCATGATTCATTAATTAGACAGAGGCTGTGTGATCATTGGGTGGCTACGTTGCCAACGTTTTCAATCGTCGATTTTAATCGACTAAATCGATTAACTGTTGCAGCTCTAGGTGGCATATATGGCCGTATAATAGCAAATTCCTTTTAATGCTTCAGTAGAGCCAATCACTCTAAGACTAGTCATAATGGAGAGTTTTTCTCTGATTGGTCGGTTTCCATTCTTATACCCCACTCTCAGGGAAAGGAAGCTATGATTCTGAGGAAGGGGGCTTGCCCCTGAAACGCGTCAAGCTTGGCCGACTGCGGCCGGTGGACGTTGATGTGACCGGAGGCTACCGTGTTGCATAGTCGGGGTGATACCATGTGGGTTAACGGATAGTGTGGCCTCTTGTTTGTTGCTAAAGCCTGATGAAAATGTTTGCTTGTGAGTACATTTATCCCTTGTTTTATTCATCCTAATAAATGATTTTACACACGGAGGTGGCGCTCTGCAGAGGCTTAACTAGAACCTTCAGGGCCCCGGTGCAAGAAACAATGAAGGCCCCCCCCACCGCCATGGCACCGCATGGTTAACAGGAAGGCTGACGAGCTCCCCAGCAAGTGCGGGACCTCAGGCAGCTGCTTGTTTAAAATTTTAGTGCCGGTGTTCTGTCGAGAATGCTGACACAGTAGCTGTGCTTATGTACAGACGGGATTACAGGGGAAACCGGCATTTATTTACAAAGTATTTGTTTGTAATGGTTAATTGTGACCGTTAATAATATGCCGTCCATGGCAGTGAATGACGAATGGCAGTAAATGATGGAATATTATTAACAGTCACAATTAACGATTTAAACAAAATACTTTGTAAATGCCGGTTCCCTCAAAAATACTGGTTTGTGCGCAAGCGCAGATGCTGAGGTCGGCAAATTCGACTAGGTCGGCGTTCTGGACAGAACACCGGTATCTGCGCTTAGTATCTGGGCATTTTCACGAGTATGAGTACTTGTGAAAATGCCCAGTATTGGCAGTGGTGCATCCCTACTTAATAATATAATGTATTGCTGTATAATCATCATACAGCAATGCAGAATACCACCAGCTATGCGGGACTACAAGTCCCAGCAATACATTATAGTAAGTCAGCTATGCAGAATGCCACCAGCATCCCCCACCTATAATGCATTGCTGGGACTTGTAGTCCTACATAGTTGGAGCTATTCTGCATTGCTGTATAATCATCATACAGCAATGCCGAATACCACCAGCAATGCATAAAAGTGAGCACTATATCACCAGCATCCCCCACACACAAACACACACACAAACAATTCCCCGCGCCCCCCATCCTTCCCACTCAGGACTTTGCTTCCTTCCCAGCAGGGCCCTCTTCCTCGTCTCCCGAGTCAGACGGTCCTCACACAGCAGAATGTGCTGCTCGGCGGTGCCTGCAGCACACTCTGCTGGTGACAGCCAGGGCTGGTGCTAGCCTATTTTGCACCCTAGGCAACACCAGCTACTTGCAATCCCCAGATACCCCCCAAGATAAAAGCATAAAAATTGCCAAGTTTGATTTCTAAAGACAGATCTGTAGAATACACTAAACAATAAAACACAAAACATATACAGCAATGCAGGATACCACCAGCTATGGAGGACAATAAGCAATGCAGAACAATACCATCAGCTATTGAGAACTACAAATCACAGCAATGCAGAATAATAGTATATGAATTTTCTACATACTTTGTGCTGTCGTCCTTTTCCCGGTGGTGCCGGGATCTACCCTGGGTGGAATTCGGCCCGACCCTTCTTGAGTGCCTTCACATGCATACTGCACGGGAATCAGTGGCAACTGGTCTCCCCAAAACCACAACGGGATCGTAAGTCCTCCTCTAAACCTGCTTCTCGTTGAATGGCTGACCTCTGCAAGGAGAAGAGGCTTATGGTTGCTCCATGTGTAAAGCTCCCTTGTATTTTTTTTACCTTTCTGCTTGTTGCGGTCTTCAGTTTTTCAAGACTTTCTTGAGTAGTCGTATCTAGTTATTTCTTTAGTCATGTTTGCCACGTCTGAGATTTTGCCATGATGATCTTATACTTGCCTAGTGTCTTCTTGAATTTCTCATGTCTTAGCAGCTTACCCCTCTTGATATTGTCATTGCTCATCATTTCCTTCCTGTATTGTTAATAATATTAAAGGGGTTCTAAACCCTCCATTTTTTTGCCTATATCTACTACTAGCAAGCAGTAGATATAGGCAAGAAGTTTAAAAACAAAAAACGCTTTAACTAGTTTTACACTTACCTCGTTATCGATGCTCGCTCCCGCGCCGAGAATCGGGAACTGTTTGTACGGCCGCAAAGGATCTTGGGGCGGGCGCATGCGCAGTTCCGATTCTCGGCCGGGAGACTAGCAGAGACGCTAGGTAAGTCTATGGACGCATGCAGACACCGCTGGATCGGAGGGACAGAGCAGTCAGCGCTGGATCGGAGAGCCGCCGCACCGCTGGAGGGACACATGAAAACATGGGGAAAGAAGAGGAAGATCGGAATAAGACATCATTTAAGGTAAGTGCTAACATTTACATGGGGGGGAGGGGAATTTTTTTTTAACTTTAATGTCCCTTGACCCTTCTGTGGGTTTGTGGGGCATTTTTCTTTAAATATATGTAGATAGTACTGTTACTTTCCTTTTATTTGAATAAATATGTTTAAAGCTCATATACGCTTATGTAACATGCTTGGGTGTGGTGTGTTGGAACGGTGGCAGATCAGATGGTTTGGGTTGCTACATGTCTGTGATAACCACATCGTTAACGTGATGGGATTTGTTATTGTGTTGCACTACATTTTCCTGTTTTTATATCTCTGTGAGCTGGCCAGCTGGAAGCACTTTTGTAGCTCCGTACGACGTACGTCCTTGGCAGCGAAAGGGTTAAAGCCCATTGCCACCTTTGCGGAGTCATTTTTAGAAAAACATATGCCAGCAATGCACAACTTATGCCAGCAATGCACAAAGTGTACATGAAGCAGGCATATGCAGCTGCTGTATAGGAACACAAACATTTACATTTTTTTTAGTGGTCTTCTCAGTTCCCTCTTGAAATGGCTGCCTTTGTGCTTTGTGTAGATTACAGGATGTTGTACTCAAAACTACAATGTAGGGTGTGGAAAATTGCTTCTCCCACAATGCTTTGCTTCTCTTGTGCACAAGCTTCTCTGTGGAAACTCCCCCCTATTCATTACTATTCATAGTGGCAACACCTCCTGGGCAGTGCAAAGTGACCTGGAGATTTTGTTTGCACCTGTCACTACAATTGGAGGAATAATCTGATTGCTGGCGAAATCAACCATTTACAACCATGGTGAACTTATTTCCAGTGTCATAATGTCTGTATTGACATAACCGGGGATTATGAGGCATTACCGCTGCTGATGAATACACTTTGCTGGAGTGGCCATAGTGTGTACAAGTGTACACATTGGTGGAGGAACTGGAGTTTTCTGTGGACTGTTGATTGCAGTGTGATCACACCAGGGAATTGTATTCACTCATTTTAAAAATATTGTTTTGAACCTGAATGAGACAACACTGAGGAGTTGGGACTCGCCTATTGTAAAAAATCTGTTTCTGGTGTGACAGTATCTGGGTTTTGGATTCACTTACCTGCAGAATTTGAGATTGAGTATATTGGTACGATCATTTTATTGGAATAATATTGTACCAGTAACCACTTGGATTTATGAGATGGTAAGCATTTTTGCACTTTAATATGATTTCTGAGTGTTGATCAATTGCACATATTGATTGAGTAGATGTATGTTCACTGTTTGAATAGATATTTGTTTATTTTGTTATTTTACAGCAACACTTATTATTTTGACTGTATAAAAGAGAGTGGCTTCCTAAGTATTGCAGCTAGTCGCATTTGGCACAGGATTTATATCTTAAAAGAGCTGTGATTATATTGATGTTAATGGGAAGCATGCAAAGTAATTGTTGCATACTTCCGAGCTTTTTATATTGAGTCTATGAGGACAAATCGCACTGATCTGCCCAGAAAAAAGACTCCTGCACTTTTTCCGTTAACAAGCGTTTTTCTATGCGCGACGCTATGCTCAGGTGTGAACAGGGACTATAGAAATTAATGTGATTTCTTGTTTTGAGCTTTTCATTGTGGAAAAATACGTGTGACAAAAGACTTGATGTGATCGGGGCCTGAGAAAATTCAACCCAAAACATTGTGAAACACTTTTTTTAAATTACATACATATTCAACAAACACTGACAAAGTGTAAAATACAAACGTATACATAAATACTAAAATATCAATATCTAAAAGATATATATCTATATAGATCTATATAGATAGATATATATCTATATAGATATATTCTGACTCTGATTGTTGTATTAGCGATTTATCCGTTGCTGAGACCTCTATGCTTGGCCTGTATAGGCAGATACAATCCTTATCAGATAGCTGAACCAAATACCTTTTTCATCCATGATTGCTTTATTCCGAGCATCAGGTTAGTTAAAGCAGACAATAGGATAGACAAAAGAGACAGAAGGGCGCCCAACCTAGTGCAGATAATCCTTTTAATTTTAAATAGACACGATAAACAAAAGTACAAGGGTACTCACAATGGTAGGTCAAACAACAGCGTGTATGGATGGTTTAAGAGAAACAGCAGTTTCAAGACTGCAATCTGTCTGTGTGCCACTGAATTGTGACGTCGTTGACGCGTTTCCGGGGTCACGCCCCCTTCTTCAGAACGTTACCTCAACCTCCTAATTGTCTCCTTAAGTAGGAGGATAAACCAATAGGCAGTATATGCTAATGAGGTAAGTTCGGCTGAATCTGACCTCCCATTACTTCCTACACTATCGGACTAAGCGACGGACGCAGGTTCCGCCTCAAATGGGCGTGTGACAATCTGGCCAATCCGGAAGCTTTGATGATGGTAAACCCCCTTGTGACTCATAATACCTGACAGCCAATGTTCGTTTCAGTCAGGCCCAGGGACACGGGCATATGCGAGTCATGTGGGGGAAGAGAAAGGGGGAGGAGAAGCTCTGGAACTGAATGGAAGGAGTTACGAGTCTGATGGAGGGGACAGCATTAGCTCCCACTCTTGGTAAAAACTCTCCTTGGCAGGGGGGTTGAGGTCATGAAATGATAATCATAGCAAATTTACAACAATACATTCAAAACACATGATTAAAATGATTGAAGAGCTGACATGTCAGTAGCAAGATGTATATACATAAGTGTGAATAAAAATATACATATTTGGATGAAAATTCGTAGAGGGTCAATCTTTATCGGCTATATGAAGCAAGGTTTAAATAATAGCTTTAAAAATATATATGTATAACACTAAGCCAGCGTTTTGCATATACATATATATGTATATGCGTACAATATTATGTCATATTTTATTTTATTTCGTTTTGTGATCCCCAGCTGGTATACACAAATATTTGAATTAAAATGCATGATGATGCGTAAAAATGCATAAGTATGCATAAATTGTGCATAAGAAATACATGAATATTAAAATATATATATAAAAAATATATATGAAATATATATATGAAAAAGCACTATACAATGAGTGTGCTTAGACTTGAAGCATCGCTTGGATGCCAGTGATCTGCAGTCTGTCACTGTGTAGGAAAAAAATTAAAAGCGTGTTCTAGTTATCTTTTGGTTGGCTTATTACATGTGGGGCTAAGAGAATAAGGATCTTAAACATGAAGAGTAGAGGGGAAATGGGGAGAATGCAGTGGACCCATATGGGATAGGGAAGCTGCCACAGGGGATGGACTGCTGGTGCTTGCTAGTTTGTTGACAACAATGGTGTCAATATGGTTGGGGTCCATATTTATTTTTGTAATTATCCCTTGTGGTAGATCCAAGTGGAGATTGCATAAAATGTATATCCAGGGATAGGCAGGCTTATGTCCGTGTGAATGAACATGGGGAAATTAAGACTTGTTTTAATGGGACATGCGAATGGGGGTGTAGCTGGACTAAATATCAGGCCTAATATTGGTTGGTGATGATGGGATGGGATACTAGTGCATATACCATACATAATAGTGGATCAATCCAGTGATGAGAAAGGTCTAGTATTTTTGGATCTGGAGTAAGGGATAGATCAAACAGGTGCTATCATATCCAAAACCCATTTTAAACCTACAGCAGGGAACTCCTATTTACACGCCAAAAGTAACCATCATCCCAGGTGGATTAATAATTTACCAGACGGCCAATTCCGAAGACTTAAAAAACATGTACATTAAAGACTGATTACGAAGCACTAGGAGAGGACATGACTAAAAAATTCCTTGATAAGGGCTATGAAGCTAAAATGATCGAGATAGCCTTCAAAAAACATTTAGCACCAAATCTAAAGAAGACCAACAACAATAACAATACTAATAACACTAATGGTACTAATCATAAATTGAGAAACAAAATCAGGGATGGAAACAACTACAAGATCAGCTTTTGTACACAGTTCAATGACGGGGCCTTTCACATTTCTAAAATCTTGAGACGTCATTGGAGAATCCACACAAGCTGTTTTATGACCCTCCATTGTGAGTACCATTGCAATTTTATCTTTGTGTCTTTTAAAATAAAAAATAATCTGCACTAGGTTGGGCGCCCTTCTGTCCTTTTTTGTAAGACAGAGACGGCATTTGACCACCTTAATTGGACCCTTTTGGAGGCAACACTTTTTCATATTGGAAATCCACCTGGCCTATTAACTAAGATCCTCACCCCAAAGGGTAAGGGTGAGAGTGAGCGGGATTCTAATATATCATATGCATATACGGAATGGCACATGCCAAGAATGCCTGCTGCCCCCTTATACATCCTGGCGATGGAACACAAGGCCAGCATATATCAGGAACAACCAAACTATCAGGGGAGTCTGCATAGGGGGACAGGGAATTCAAACTCGGCCTACATGCGGACGATTTACTGCTCTATGTATCTAACCTTAAAATGTCTTTCCCTTTTCCGGTGGAGTTTAATGATTTTGCACTGCTCAGCCATTTTAAAGATGACATGCATAGGGCGGAGGCCTTTTAATGTCGCTCTCCCTTCCCATCTGGAACAAGAACTTAAAGCCCATTTCCACCTTTGCGGAGGTATTTAAAAAAAACAACCAAGTATACATGTAGCAGGCATTTGCAGTTGCTGCATAGAAAACTTACTTTTTTGTTAGTTGTCCTCTCCATCTCCTCATTGCTCCTTTTGAAATGGCCACCTCTGTGCTCTGTGTAGATTATAGGATGCTGTGCACAGTGCAAAGGGAGATGAGATGTACCTTTTTCAGAGGCAGATATTACCAAATCTTTTGTTTGATCTCACACCGTATCAATAGTCAGGAGTACAGAAGCGAAATTTCAAAATGTTGTCAAGATTGTACTGCTGCCTAACTAGACTCCACTCTATTTATCCTTCAGTACCTAACCTTTGCTGGCAGTGCTCAGCTTACCCCGGCACGATGTTACACGTTTTGTTGTCATGCCATGCCATCCCCTCATCCCTTTCTGCAATACCATCTTCTCTCCACAACCATTGAAAGATCTCTACAATTAGCCCTTACCTAGGTCCATTTCCTCGGCTAGAGAGAGTATACTGATATTTTTCCTGGCGGCAGCCAAGGCTGTAATAATGAGGCACTGGAGGTCGAATACGCCTCCATCTCTCCGTCAATTGGTAGCTGAATTGCAAATGATTTGCCATGTGGAAGAACTTACTGCTGACTTACACCAGAGACAAGATCAGTTCTATGCAGTCTGTAGCGTATGATTGCACTTTTGCACTACTGAACGGTTTTGTTCAGGGCTGAAACAACTAATCGATAACGTCGATAATGAAAATTATTGTCAACGATTTTCATTATAGATTAGTTGGTCGCTCGATTAGTTGGGCTGCTTGCACTGAACACTGACTGACTGTTCGGGCACTGTCCGACGACCTGCCGCCTCCTTCTCTCCTCCTCCCCTGAATGATTATAGTGGACAGAGGGGATAAATAGGGCCGTCCCGGTGATCGCTGACTGACCGCCCGGGGATTATTCCTGTTCGGGACCCGGGGGGAGACGGTGCAGATGGGACTTTCATCTGATGCGTGACTGGCGAGATGTTTTTTAATATCCTGTAAGTGCATTACTTTTAACCTTATTAAATAGTCTCTTTACACTGCACTTAGATCTGTGCGCCGGTTTTCTATGTTTTCTTCACAGTGCTGTTACATGGATGTTTCCCTATCCAACCAGCCAGGCTGCAGGATGGGTGCACACATCTTCTCTCGATTTAATTACCAGTACAACTGGAATTCCTTTTGATACTATCAATATATAGTCCATAAACAGTCTATCTAGTTGCGCAAGTTGATGACTTCTGTTTTATGTTGAACACAGCTCAGTGTACATTGTCAATAAGAAGTAAGAGAGGCAGGTAAGAGTCCTTTATTGCAGAAGAGACGGTATTTCCTTTCTGCAATAAAAAGCCTAACTGGTCACTCTTTTTCAATTTGTACTTTAAGTTCCACTTTAAAGTGGGCATTTTAGTAATTTTACAAGTCTACATGGATAAATTCCTGACATGTCAAAATATAAGACTATAGCCACACTAGCAATTAAATCTCTTTGTTTCTGAGATTTAACTGCTGTGTTGAGTTCAGTAGAATCAAATTGATTTCAGTGTACTGCAAATGAGATGACTGCCAGCAAATGGCTAAGAGGCTGCTGATCCTAGGTAATGCCTGAGCAAAGATGGGGCCGTACTTTTGGACAGAAAAGCAGTTGAACGTATCTCCAAGAGTACGGTGAAAGGTAATACCTTTTTACATTTTATATTATACGTTACTTGCTACGCATGTACTTAACATAAAAAAAAGATCTGATGCCATGTCCATTTTATTTGCTGCTCCAAAAGAAGCTAAGAGAAATACTCAGTACTTCATATGGGGAGTATGCTCATGGTTGGGAGAGATTGCTTAGCCTCTCTTTGTTCCAGCGACCAAACAAGTATGGTAAGGCAGTGAAAGCAAGATGTGAGCTAGAATGGGTGGAGGTTTTAGTGAACTTGATGCTTTGCCTCCACCCATATAAATATTTTTATTATGACTGCCTACTTAACAAACATCTATCTGCAGTCCCTTTATAACAGGTAATGCGGTTCTAGATTTTACCTGTATGCTTTCAGAGTTGTGTGTCCATATGCATGCACGTATTTCTGCAATTCCGACATATACCCATGTACAGCCACATACAGCCATTTTTTGAAAGACTGTACTTGAGGAAATGTTCCTGAATTCATGTTGTACAGCCCCTGGTGGCCCTTAAGCAGTTAAAGCTAGGGATATACCGATACTAGTATTGGTACCGATGCTGGGCATTTTCACGAGTACTTGCTTTAAATCTTTAAATAGGTTTGGGCTGCTTGTACAAGGGATCCCCCCCCCCCTATGGATCACTTGTTCAGCAGCCTGCTCGTCCGTCCCCCCCGCCAGCACCTCCTTCCAAGGTCCGCCCCTCTATGGTTCGCCCCCCTTCCCTCAGTGGTTTTCGGGCTTCCCTGCTGTTCTGGGGGACCCTAGACCACAGCAAAGCAGCTCAGGATGGTGAGCGGGGACCAGAGCAGAGAACGGTCTGTTGTCAATTACGCAGAAGAGCTGTATTCACAGCACTTCCTGTGTCAACTGTCATAAATGAAGCTGTACAGAAGATACAGCACATTGCTGTGCTGTGTCTTCTGTATTGAATGTCAGGTTCATAGAGAGCCTGTTGCCTCTGAATTATGTCACATAGGGCCTGTGTGATATTAATAAAGTTAAGTGGGGAAAAAAAGTGATAAAAATACAAAATAATAAAATACAAATTTAAAAAACGTGTGAAAAAGATAAAGTGCTAAAAAGGAAAAAAAAGTGCTAAAAAGGTAAAAAATAAAATACGAATTAAAATAAAAACTAACCCAGCCCCTCCACCATCTGTGTGTGAATAAAAGCATGCGTAAGGCATTCCACTGTGTGCAATATTGTGGTAGTGGGGCAGCAGCGCTCTCGAACATGCACAATGCGCATTAAAGGGTAAGTTCACTTTCCCAAGCGATTTGGGAAAGTGGAATTACCCGCTTAAATCTGGCCAACTTTCCCTCCCCCTGGTATACTTAACTTTTGGTGAACGATCCTTCCCCTCTGCCTGTACGGGTGTACTATCTGTACCTCATACTGCCGTCCAGTGCAGCCCTTTGCTATGGATTTTTAATTTCACTCAGACATTGTGAGCACTCGTTGGTCAGTGCAGTCAGGTGACCGTGCTGACCATTGAAAAGCGTTTCTTAGCACGGTCAACTATGGTTTTGGGGTTTGGTTAAGATTATTTTTTGTATCAGGACAAGTATATTCATGGATTGAGTTACAGTTCTTCAGAATTATGAAGAAACTACCCTAAAATCATTAATCTGTATTGTTTTAGATAAAAAAATGTCATGTCCCTTTTAAGAAAAAGTATTGTTAATTTGTATCGGGAAGTACCTGAGGGAAAGTACTTGGTCTTGAAAAAATAGTATTGGGACATCCCTAGTTACAGCAATATGTTGTTTTTTTTTCTGTTTTGGGATTAAGGTTTTAACTATATGAATCAAAACTGATCTAAGCAGCCCTGTTGAATGGCTTGTCACAACTCTTTAACTGCCACTTTTGCTGGACAACTTCTGTTACACGAAGTTGAAAAATGAGACTTACTGGCAGGATAAACAGGTAATACAACTATGTTACAAGGGGGGAGAATAACACACTGCTGTGTTAATGATGGTGACCCCAAATTCCGAAATCAATATTTTAAATGGTATAATGCATCACACTTACCTCAATCACGTTATACTCCGACATTACAGCTCCGGGCACTGGCTACACGCTCTCCCGAGCACCGGCTGACGTCAGGTACAAAAGATTTATGATCGGATTACAGAGACAAGATAAGAGTTTTCCTCCAATCATAAATCTTTTGTACCTGACGTCAGCTGTTGCTGGGGAGAGCGGATTACAGAGCCACTCTCCCCAGCAACAGCTGACGTCGGGTACAAAAGATTTATGATTGGAGGAAAATTTATCTTGTCTCTGCAATCCGAAGTTTCACTCGTGAGGCTACGGTAGTTTGCGGTGGTATCGGCACTTTCGCAACCGTGGTTCTCCTCTCTGCCCCCGTGTATAAGACGCCCCTCTATTTTTAGGTAAACATTTTAATGAAAAAGTAGCGTCTTATACACGGAAAAATACGGTAATCCCTACATCTATTTTTCAGTATGTTTGCATCATGTCTCAATGTATACAGTTTTCTTAGTGTAAATATAGGCAAAAGGAAAATAATGGAAAATGTCCCTTGCAGTAAACACAGCAGTGTGTATCGAAGACCCCCGTAACATAGTTTTATTACCTGTCAGTATATCCATTATTTCTTTAATAACTGTAACAGGCCAAGCTGTTCAGCAAAAGTGGCTGTTAAATTTAGAAGTCCCTATCTCAGCTGCTCAATGGTAAGAGCAGCTGTTGATCTTCCAGCATGGGGCATTGTTTGCATTGGATTGGGTGAAAGCACAGAGTAACCCCCATCCTGTAACATTTGGAACTGATGGTGGCCCTATTAAAAAAGGCATCAGAGAGCAGAAACTGGCAGGATCAGAAGAAATGTATGAACCCCCCTACATACACACGTAGTAATTAGTAAGTAATTACGTAAGTAATTTGTTTTATCTGTTACAAAGTTTCTTACCTGGAAATTATTCTGCCAATAAGAGAACTTACTGGTGATGGCTGACATTTAGGCTAGCCATACACACATAGATTTTTCTTTAAGCCCATGGAATCAAGAGGTTTGATGTCAGCCTGCAGCTTAGGAAGTGCTGTTACTGGTGGGATCTGCGAGTAAAAAATGTTGTAACCGTCACAAAAAACGATTTGCTTAAAGAACTTCAGGATTGTTAAAAATTAACCCTTGCAGTAGGGCTACCCCCGAACTGCAAGGATTAAGCGCTTGTTTTGTCAAAGGGCAAAAAAAGAAATACTCACCTGATTCTCGGTCATGCCTGACTGCTAGACTGGTCCCCACATCCCCAACCCCCCACCCCCGGAAAGTCTGTTAGACTTGACGACACAGAAGGACATACAGCCGGAGCTGTGGGGGAGAGAGGTGAGTGGTCACTGCCACAGTATAGAGGATTAAGTGAGTATTTCTTGTTTCTTTTTGCCCCTAGACCAAGACATGCACTTAACTCTTGCAGTGTGGGGGTAGCCCCGCTGTCAGGGTTAATTCTTTAAAGTCCTGGAGTTCTTCTTTAAGAAATCTGTATACAGTCAGGCCTGATGCCAAACATACTGAAAAATGGATTTAGGATTCACATACAGTTTAAACCATATGTGTCGTCTTTAAATGTCAAAATGTTTAATTCTTTTTTTTATATATTTCCTACATTTATTTTATTTGCATCTTGGCATCCTACCAGTAAAATGTATTTACATGAGCTTCTGTTTTGGGGTGAAGGTGCCTACTCATTAAAAAATGATTCCAGGCATATATATTTTTTGTTTGGCGTGTTCTAACTATAGCGCACTCTTCTCTCTGTATTTTGATATAAAAAAATGTTTTAATGCCAGATTGCATACACCCTCTCTTCCTTTAGCCATTCACAGGATGCAATATAGTGAACAAGTGAATCTAAAGCGCTGTAACCCTTTTACTATATGCTCTGTTTGGGCTACAAGCAGTCATGCCAACTTATAGTGTGCTGGCATGTGCCCATGTAGTCACTACTGTAAAACTGACACCACTGGTGTGCGTGCATATATGCGGGAAGTTATATACAAGAATCTACATCATGTGCACAGTGCAACAGAAAACATGAACAAAGAAAGGGGAAAAAAAAGTAATTTTACTTGATCTATAGAACCAAGCATTACTTGTTGATAATTTAGCTCTAACTTAGTTGCATTCAATTAAAACATTTTTTTTTCTTGCAGAATGTTTACTGAGTGAAGAGAATTTCTCTGTACGCTGCCCCAAGCACAAGGTAGGCCTCTAAACCCTTCGCTTTAATTAATTTGTTCACATAATGTATATAATTTGGAAGTTCTAATTAACATACCACCAAGTTGAATGTGGCTCTAAAAAATATTGATTTCTTCATTCTACTGCCTAGGGGAGGAATTGGACACTGGCAAACAAACTGTTTAGCAGTCAGCCTCCCATTCCCATCATGCCTTAGTATTTTGCTAGTGTCCTAAGAAGATGGATGTCTTTTCTCTTTCGAGAAAAGTTTTACCTATTTTTTTACTTTGCTCAAGATCCCCCCCATCCCCCCCTTTTTTCCCCTTTAATCAAGACTTTATCGTTACACTGCTGAGCGTAGCTCCACATGCGGGTATCGGGATCACCTGATCCTTGGCACTGCATTGAAGAACTTACTCGACTGTGCACGGACAAAGATTGTGTGGCATGCCTTTTTAATGTGACCCTCTGGCACTGGGTTTCACTTTTGGCGCTCCCTGGATTTGTGGTTTACCAGCCAAAGAGCGTTTTACATGTCCAGAGCCATGGCACAGCTTGTGACCAAGTCTCTGAAGACTCACTTGTAGGTATGCCCATGGATGGGGTGAAGATGGGACGTGACCTAAGCATTGAAGTCTGCATGTGGTATTTCCCTGTCCCTTGTGTACTGTGTACACAGAGCAGCTCCAGGACCATGGCATGTGTCTGAGGACTCTCCTATACACATGAGCATAGCAGACTACCATTTTTCCCCACAGTTAAAGGGTTATTAAAGCTAATAAGCAGTAGATATATGCAAAAACGTTTTTTTTTTAAAAAACGCTTTAAAAAGGGTTAATATTTGTGTCTTCCCCGCATGCTCCCGTTCGAAAATCTCGGGTGGCCGCAAAGGATCTTGGGGCGGGCACATGCACACTTCAGATTTTCGGCCGGGAGACGAGGATATACACAAGGTAAGTCTATGGACAGCGTGCACCCGCATGCAGACACCGTAGGACAGCAAGCCCGGAGGAGTCGGCGCTGGATCAGAGACCCGCAGCGGCCCTGGAGAGAAGGCTGAAAACGACAGAAAAGAAGATCGGATTAAGAGACATCATTTAAGGTAAGTGCTTATATTTACATTGGGGGGGAGGGACATTTTCTCTCCCGTTCATTGAAGGACACAGGGAACAGATCGGAGATCATGTACTGTAGGGTAATATCGCCCCTGCCGGTGGCCAAACCCCCCACCTGCTGACAAGTCTCCAGTTTTTTGCCTAGCGTCAGGAGTAAGGAGCTAAGAATTTTTTCTCTGGTATTCTTACCTGCTTCGTCCTGATCTTTTAAGAGGAATCTTCTAGCAAGTGTTGTCCGGGCGACAGGCTGTATGTCTCGGATCCTTGGAGTCTCCCCTGGACGACCATCGGACGCATGCAGACCCGCTACGGTGGGTCGGCCGCGGTGGCCCCGCCCCGGCGGGGTGGCCTTGCTGGCCGCTCTGTTCCGCCCGCGTGTGTTCGCCGGGGCCGCTAATCGAGCCCCCGGCTTCGTTTGCGGCCTTCTCCGGAGGCCGCGGCCGCCATGTTTAGTGTGGGCGCGTGCGCCCTCTTCCTGACATCACTTCCGGTGCGCCGCTTCCCGGTCCCTGTAATAGCGCGTCACCCGGCCGAATCGGTCTTTCTTGCCGGGACGCGGTCGGGTGAGGACGCACTGGGACACCGGGAGTCAGGTGCTGTAGGGGGGTCGTCTGCCTGCGGGAGGGCAGTTGCTGGGGACAACTGCGTTGGGTGCCTGCTGGGGACTCCCTCGTTACATGTGGCTCTGTATTGCCGGGGCATGGACAGTGGGGACGCACTGGCCGCAGTGCCCTGTGAGGGCTGCGGCCTCTCTTCAGGGACCTCTCTCACGTCGCCTCTTTGCGCAGCCTGTGCTTCTGCGCCCCTTTCCCAGTCTCCCTTGATGCCTGCGGGTTCTTTGGGTGGGGGGTCCGCTGGCGCAGGGTTGTCATTGGAGGTTTTTTTCTCCACTATGGACAGTTTTGTGTCCCGTATTGAGCGCGCGCTGACGCAGCGCCCTCCAATGAAGCGCGCCTTCCCGGCTCCCTCCCCGGGCCTTTCTGGGGATTCGGAGGAAGAGGGGGAAATGTCTGCTGCGACTGCGCATCCCGACCAGGGGGACTCCTCCCAGGCGGAATCTGGTAGTGACGACGAGTCGGGGGCCTGCCTTATGGCCCAGGAGCGCGACTTGGTTGCGGCCCTGGTTCGCGCTGTGCGGGAAACGCTTAAGATTGAGGAGACTCCAAGCTCTTCGGCGCTCCCGCTTTCCTTATGTTCCTTTTTTTGATGACTTTGTCTACAAGGAGTGGAAGCGCCCGAGCAAGTCGTTTTCCGTTCCCAAGCGTTTCTCGGTTTGTTATCCTTTTGAGGAGTCCTTCCTGTCTAAGTGGTCCACCCCTCCCGCGGTGGATCTGCCGGTTTCCCGCCTGAATAAGGCTACAGTTATCCCGGTGGAGGATTCGCCTTCCTTTCGGGATCCCACGGATAGGAAGGCGGAGGCTGTGGCGCGTACGATGTACTCGGTTTCCGGGGCTCTGTTGCGCCCTGTGTTGGCTTCAGCCCTGGTCTCCCAGACTTTGACCGAGTGGGCGAAGATGCTGCACCAGGGTCTTGCGGAAGTAAACGTGTCTCCTGCTTATGTCGACCTGGCGGAGCAGTTGGTGCAGGGTCCGCAATACCTGTGTAATTCGGCCTTGGATGCAGCACCTTTGGTTTCCAAGCTGTCTGTGTCAGCGGTTACTCTTAGACTCCTCTGGCTCAAATGCTGGTCGGCCGACCAGGCTTGCAAGAAGGCCCTGACGGAGCTGTTCGGTACTACCTTGGATGAGATCATTAAGGATCTGACGGGCGGTAAGAGTACCTTCCTGCCTCAGTCGAAAAAGCCTAGGGACCAGCGGCGGAGGCCTGGTCCTTCCTTTTCCGCTCACAAGCGGTTTTTTCGTCCACCTCCGCCCTCTGAGAAGGGCAGGAAGTTCAGCAAGCCGCCCCCTTCCCAGGCCGCCAAGCGACCCTGGCAGCCCAGGAACGCCAAGCCCCGGGGTAAGCCCCCCGCGGCATTAAGGCCTGCCCCCATCCCGGGATTCCAGGGTGCGGGGACGTCTTCTATCGCTATGGGACAAGTCCCCTTCGTCGCTGGACCAGGCGGTTCGGGAGGCGAGGGCCTCCCTGGTCTGGTGGCTTCAGTCCCCGTCTCTGGTGTTGGGCAAGTCCTTCCTTCCCATTCACTGGACGGTGGTCACCACGGATGCCAGCCCGTTGGGCTTTGGGGGGCGTCCTGGACGTTTGGACGACTCAGGGCCGTTGGTCGTTGGAGGAGTCTCGACTCTCGATCAACGTGCTGGAACTTCGGGCGATTCGCCTCTCCCTTCCTCATTGGAGGGGCCGTCTTCAGGGGCGGCCGGTCCGGGTTCAGTCGGACAATGCCGCGGCTTACGTCAACCATCAGGGCGGCACAAGAAGTGTGGCCGCGGCTCGGGGAGTGGAAAGAATCGGTCCGGGTTCAGTCGGACAATGCCGCGGCTTACGTCAACCATCAGGGCGGCACAAGAAGTGTGGCCGCGGCTCGGGAAGTGGAAAGAATTCTATTTTGGGCGGAGGAGCATGTTCCGGCTCTCTCTGCCGTGTACATTCCGGGCGTGGACAATTGGCAGGCCGACTATTCCAGTCGCCAGTCGGTGGATCCGGGGGGAATGGATGCTACATCCGGAGGTGTTTCATCAGCTTTGCCTTCGCTGGGGGTTCCCGGAGGTGGATCTCCTGGCGTCTCGCCTCAATCGGCGGGTCGATTGCTTCGTGGCCAGGACCCAGGATCCTTGGGCAGATGCGGTGGACGCACTGGTGGCGCCGTGGGATTGCTATGGTCTGATTTACGCATTCCCTCCACTGTATTTGTTACCGCGTCTCCTTCAAAGGATCGCGGTAGAAGGCGTCCCGGTCATCCTCGTGGCTATGGATTGGCCGAGGAGGGCGTGGTACGCAGATGTGGTTCGGTTGGTGGTGGACGTCCCCTGGCGCCTGCCGCTTCGTCCGGATCTTCTATCTCAGGGTCCGGTGTTCCATCCGTCTTTACAGTCGTTGGCTTTGATGGCGTGTCTGTTGAGAGCCAGGTGTTGAGGGATCGTGGTCTCTCGGATGTGGTTATCTCTACGATGTTGCGGGCTCGCAAGCCCGTGTCCCGAAGGAATTACCATCGAACATGGAAGGCTTATTTTGCCTGGTGTGAGTCGGTTGGATTTCCGCCTCGTTTGTTTTCCGTTTCCAGGATCCTCGCTTTTTTGCAGCGTGGTGTGGATCAAGGTTTGGCCTTGAGTACGATCAAGGGCCAGGTCTCGGCTTTGACCGTCCTTTTTCAGTGGCCGATAGCCTCCAACGCTTTCATTCGCACTTTTGTGCAGGGGGTTACACGTATCGTTCCTCCTGTTCGCTCCCCATTGCCGCCATGGGATTTGAATTTGGTGCTCTCAGTGTTGCAGGGATCTCCCTTTGAGCCCCTGCGTGAAATTCCAATTCTGACTCTGTCTCAAAAGGTGGCCTTTTTGGTGGCGGTCACCTCGGTCCGCAGGGTTTCGGAATTGGCGGCCCTCTCTTGCTTATCCCCGTTGCTATCCTAGCGTCCTTCTCCTGCAGGTGGCGATATTACCCTACAGTACATGATCTACAATCTGTTCCCTGTGTCCTTCAATGAACGGAGAGAAAAGGATTTTACGGTGAGTACCAAAATCCTATTTTTTTTTTATCCTTTAATGTCACTTTAAGCACCACTATTATTTTTCCTGTTTCTTTGGTTTGCATAGAAAGGGTTAACGCACTGGAGAATTTAGTGCTGCACTACAAGCTCCAAGTGTCATGCACATGCTCTACACTGTTCAAACCTTTTCAGCATGAGCTAGTTCTTACTGTCCGTCACTGTGGCCCTTATATACCTTTCCAGTTCTTAACAACTGGTTTGTGTGTACACAAGGTGTTATAAATTAAGTTCCCTCAGTCTAACAATGCAACATGTCGAATGCCAAACGCAAGGGAAGTGGTCCTTTAACAGTTCAGAGGTGGCCTGCAGCATCCCTTCTCACGGACCGGACACCTACAGCCTTGATTATTGTCCCCCTACTTTAGACCTTGTTAAAGATGTCACCAGCACACCATACTGAAGTGAAGAACACGTCTGTTTATTGACGCGTTATGTCAAAACAAATAACGTTTCGGGGCCACACAAGGTCCCCTTCATCAGGCTTGAAATATTTCAAGCCTGATGAAGGGGATCCTGTGTGCCCCCGAAACATTATTTGTTTTGACATAAAGCGTCAATAAACAGACATGTTCCTCACTTCAGTATGGTGTGCTGGTGACATCTTTAACAAGTTTAAGTATTGGTGGCGCCATCCGCGGTCATTTGGAGCACCCACGCTGACAGGGATACTCGATAAGGAGTGCATCAGGATTCTGGAATACCTACTTTAGCTCATTCAAGTGTGACCCCCTCTTCTGCCTTATTCAGAACACAGACTAGCAGACCTCCATGCTCTGGCAGATCTCTTTATGTGTTGTGATTGTTCAGACCCTTCAAAGGTTTGGTTAGATCCTGAATCTTCAGAAATCTGCGCAGAAACAGACGCTTTGATTAAAGTATTTGGGTCTTATTCTGGATACAGCTCAATGCAAAGATTTTGTTTGTTTTTTCGACAAGACAAACTCCAAGTTCTTTTCTCCCAGATTTAGACTCTTTAGTCCATGAGTCGTCCAACTCTGATTCTGCATGATAGTTCTGGGCTTGATGGTAGCCTCATTTAAGGCAGTCCTTTTTGCTCAATTTTACTCAAGGCTTACTACTCAACATTCATGCTGCGTGGGGCAATAAAGACGCAATCTCTGGGTCAACTAATGCATCTGACATCCAAAACCAGGTTGCCTCTGGTCTGTGTTCTGGATAGGTTTCTAGAGGTCAGGGAAATCCTACTGATTTCTTAGAAGACTTTCACGACAGATGTCAGCCTGACAGACTTTGACACCTTGTCCTTGCAGGGAACTTGGTTGCATGATGAAACTCTTCTGCTGATCAACATAATGGTGTGCCAAGTAATGTAGTTGCCCCCTGAACGCTGGACTTTACATTAGCAGGGCCATAAGATTCAGTTGGACAGTGCCCCAGCAGTGGCATACCATTAATCACCAGGGGGGAACCAGAAATGTTGCAGCGAGAAACAGGAAGAAAACTAACTTGAACAGAACTGCACGCCCCTACCTTGTCCGCTTTTCACAGGCAGGCATGGATTATTGCCAAGCAGATTACTTTAGCCACCAGATGAGAATGGTCTTTTCACCTGGAAGTGTTTCAGGACTCCTGTTACAGGTAGGGGGCTCTGGATGTGGATCTCCTTTCCTCCAGATTCAACAACAAACTAAGCCAGTTTTGTTTCTAGTTGCAGGCATCTACTGGAGGTAGCAGTGTTCCACAGGGTGGAGATGGAGGGCATTCCAGTAATCTTCATAGGACCAAATTCATCCAGATGCAGGCGGATGTGGTACTCCAACCTCATTGGCCTCATGACAGACACCCAATAGGCTCTTGCAGATTGACCAGATCTTTTGTCAGAATGGATTACCATCCTGCTTCACAGTTGCTAACTTTGACAGTATGGCTGCTGAAGCCCAGGTACTAAGAAACGGAGGCCTTTCTGATTCAGTAATTGCCACGGTCCTAAAAGCTAGGAAGTCTACCTCTTGTAAGGTCTGTCATTGCAGATAGAAGGCATAATTTACCTGGCGCACAGCTAAAAAAATGTACTTCAGGAAATACTTAATGGGATGAATCCTGACCTTTTTGCAAACTGGCCTGGATCAGTATTTGACCCAGAGTACCACCAAGGGACAAATATTGGCTCCTGCTACACTGTTTTAAGGACCTCCTTGCCTCATGTTGCTTGTGTATCCAAGAAGTCACTTGCATCGCTCCACCTAGCTTCATGCCTAACTTGGTGTTTTAAGGGTTAAACGATTATGGGAGATCTTTTCTTTTTTTCCCCCCGAAAGATGGCCATCACTGCAGCTAAGAGGGTCTCTTAATAAGCAGTCTTGTCTTGCAAGACAACTCTTCCTCATAGGGACAAGGACATTTTGAAACCTTCCCTTTTACCCAAGGTTGTACTCTCTTTTCACCTCAAGGAGAACTAAGTGCTTCTGTTCTTCTGTCCATCACTCTCTCATCGGAAGATGTTTGCACACACAAGATGTAGTGGGAGCAGACCACCATGGCTTCCTTTCAGAAGACAGACTCTTTGTCATCTGGAATTGTCCATGGATTCAGTGTAAAAATCTTTAGATGTGTTTGTAATATAATTTCAAAGCCTAATCTGAAAGCACAGGATCCTCCCTTCCCTGTCATCACCTAATGTACTGTCACAGTAAGTTTGGTGTATGCGGTACTATCTGAATCATCCATAGCTGCACGTGTGAATTCTGTCAGGCGCCATCTTGGATCCGGACGATGGAATAGGCCTTCAGGCACCTGCTATTCATCTGAAATCTTAAAATAAAAAAATATTTAATCATAGCATATGCTGTAAACACATAAACAATAAAAAAAAGTATTTTTTTTGCTTCAGAAAGAAAATGGCTGTAATTGAAAAAAAATGGCTTGTTTTTTTCATGGATCCAACTAGATCTGTGTGTTGTGTGTGAGACACCTTCCCTCCTCTCGGCAACACCCGAGAGAGGGAATCTCCACAGGAGCCTAATGGAGAGGAGTGCTCTTCCTCAGCCCTGAGGAAAAAGCCCTAGAATGTTGCGATCGTAAAAGCATCTCTGGGTGCCCCAAGGTGGGGGGTGCTCAGTTGTCAATTGCCATTATAAACAAAAAATATGTGGTGCATGCGCGCGGGAACGCCTTCCAACTGCTAGAAACTATTTTTTATAGATTATGCAATGTCCAACACCAGCTACAGATTGGAATTCCCTTTCAAACTGTTCTTCACATGTAGGAACCGCCAGCTGCAGGCCTCTACTCAGCGAGAATTCTGCCAAATTTTTCATGAGCGCCACCTGGATCTTCCATTGGACATTTTACAATCTATGCAAGGCTCCCACTCCCCTGATATACTGCGACCTTTTACATCCAGTTTCTGGATCAGATGGACCGCCATCTAAACACCAGCGTTCTCAAGCTCTCCACAGGCTTAAGTCTCAATGTTTCCAACTGTTGGGTAAAGCATGAGTACACATATTTTGTAATTTCAGGTTATTCTATGCTTCCCTGTGGTGGTTGCAGTTCTTTCTTCCTTTGAGACCCTTTTTTGCTTCAAGGAACTCTCGTTTTGACTTCCCTGTGGCCTTTTTTTGGAGATGGAACTATATTCTTGTATTTTATTTTCCCTCTATGCTTAAAGGAGAACTATGAGGTGAGTGCTTTTCACTCACCTCATAGTTCTAGCCGACCTGTGACAATGAGACTGTCACAGGTTGGCTCAGTAGATCTGGAGGTGAGCGAACATATACCGTCGTTCGCTCACCTCTCGATCCTGTCACAGCTCTCTGACGTGACAGGGGAGGGGCTGGATTCCCCCCTCCCCGCTCCGATCCTCCAGCGCTGCATGGCGGAATGGACAGGGGAGGGGGCGGGTACAGCTGGCTCTGCCTCTAGATAGGCAGAGCCAGCTGTCACTCACGCAGCTGGGCGGATCTCGACATCGATGCCGGGATCCGCTCCGGCTGCGGCGTCTCAGTATACCGCGAGCTGTAGCTCGCGGTATACTGAGCTTAGGGTAACGGGAGGACGCTAGTTTGTGTCCTCCCGTTACCCTAAGGAGAACTATGGGGAAAAGCCCTGACCCCATAGTTCTCCTTTTAACTTGTGTTTCTCTTTACTATTTGGTAATTTATTTAGACCAGCCGATTTATGCTGTCTCATGTTAAGATTTCTAATGTTATATCCCCTTCTCTCCCCCCGTTTCCCCTTTTCTCCGTTTAAATTTGCTCTACGTGTATCTTCCTCATTTGGCAGCCCTGTTGATTGCCTTTTTTTTTTTGTCTGGCCCTTGGTGGTTATGAATATATGCTTCCCTTCTCCTCTCTATTGTACTCTGGACCTTACATGCTTTGTGGCAGTTTTATTGATTATACTTTTGTTTCCATATAGTTCATTATATTTTTTTCCCTTTCCTGTAGTATTCTTGGTCCTCAGGGCTGAACAAACGTTGGCTTCTGATATTTTAACCTGCCCTTATAGCCGATGATTACTTTTGCCTATTAACTATGGTTCTTAACTGCCTCTCTCAATGTAGAGGGCACGAATGCCCCTCATAAGAGGGTTAAGATCTTTTGTTAACTTAGGTGCCGTCATATCAACATTGCTTGCCTCCAAGAAACTAATGTATCCTCCTTCTTCCCCTAAATATTTTGATGTTAATTACCCTCAAGTAGTTCAATCCACTGTGGATACCAAGGTGTACGTTTAATAAACTGTGATAAAACTAGCTTTATCACGAGTTAACTTTACTCAGCAGATCTTTGTTTTTCTCGGCTGCACAGAGGCTGTTTAATAACCTGCGAAAAGAAAACTTATCTCACGTAACAGCTGTGAAAGGCTGAGATAAGTCGTCACGGTGATCAGTAGAGAAAGCAATGTGGGGAATTTATTCTGAGCTGCACAATGACATCCTTTGTGATAATCTACACTCCTCCTGACAGGATCGTAGTTTACTCTGCCAAACCACCCAATAACAATATTACAAAGCACCTCTATAGCAAAGTGCAACAGTTATTTCTCTGTTAAAATGATGAAAATTGCTAAAAGGCAGGATTTACATGTTCTGATTTGTTCAGCATGTACCAGTACAAAAACATGAATCAAGCTACCAGAGGAGGCCACAATGCGAGGCGGTGATGGGGTTAAACATTCTAAAGGGGCACTCTAATGGAGCCTAGCAATGTAAGTGGGCAGTAGTACTCTCAGAAGACCCCATACTTAAAGAAATATTCCCTCAGCCCCCAATACTAGCATTCAAGCAACCACTGAACCTGAGAAGAAAATTGGTACACAGTAAGCTGACCCCCAGAACAGGCACTTACACAGAATGGCACAGTACAATGCAATAAACCCCACTGCACACTTTGCCAACATATATGTGACAGAAATATGGCGAGTCACAATAACAAAGCGTACACCATTAAGGGGTCATACTCATGCACATCTGCTAACGTGGTGTACATGATACAGTGTTCAGCATGTGACAAAGGTTGTTACATTGGGGAAACTGGCCTTAAGCTGCAGCTCAGGATGAACCTACACAGGAGCTCGATCAAGAACCACAAAGAGGATGAATATTGCACTCCAGTAGGACATCACTTCTCCCAGAAGGATCACTCCATCCAAAACCTCAATATTAAAGTACTAAAAGGGAATTTTAAAAACTTTTAATTTTAAAAACTTCTCTTTGTATTTATTTCTTTAAAAAGTTAGATACCGGTAACAGCTGGATAGAATAGCACTAGGCTCTGATTTGAACATACCACTCAAACTTCTCCTCAGGACTGGAAACAGAGAAGAACTGAGTGACAGAGGAGGAAGTTCCTGTATCTTTGCTCAGTGCTTCTCGAGAAAAAGGCCTTTATCACCAGGTCTGACAGGGTGCTAAATCAAGGGTACTTTGCACAATACTTATACAGTGATAAAGCTGTTCTCTACTTTTCTCCCTTTATTAAACAGGTACATTCCCATTACTTTCTGTGTACTTATCACCAGGATGAGAAGAGGTGAGATATTTCTGTTCCTACCTGACTTATCACGGGTTATTAAACACCATTTTCTAGACTTTTCACTTTGCTAAGGTGAGAAAAGCCTTCTCACTGCTTATCACACTCTTTCACAGTTTATTAAACGTACACCCAAATGTAGAGGTGTCCTCATTGCATTCCATAAGATAACTCCATTTCAGTGTGTTAAGCATATAACAGATCGTGCTGGTCAATATCTTCTCCTAGAGGGCACACTCCACGATGCTGATCTTGCTATTCGCGCATACTATGCCCCTTTTTTTAACGTTTGTTCTCACTCCAAGGGCTCAAAGGACATTTCCACCTTTGTAAGTAATTTTGAGTTTTTGGTGGTAATAGGGAGGTGCAGGGGAGATGTACATGTGTGTGCATTCTCAGGAGTCACAGGGCTGTTTTTCATTATTTTTTATTTTATAGATTTTTTTACAGGCCAGAGGCTTAGAAGTTCAAAATTCCCTCCACAATATCTTCAATCCCTCCCTGGGGGTCGGGTTATCTCTAAGGCTGGGTTCACACCTGGGCGTACGGAATATGCGCGCTTGCCGCACATTTTTACCGCGATTTGCGGTAAAAATCGCGTGACAAACGTGCGTTTACGAAGGCTATCCTAATGGATACGCGCAGAAAATACGCCCCAAAGACGCTCCTGTACTTCTTTGGGCATAGGGCGTTTTTACACCCAGGTGGGAATCATGCCCATAGGTGCTGTAACGCGCTGTAAAACGCCCAGGTGTGAACCAGGCCTAAACTGCAATCGGTTGTTTCCCCCCTCCTCCCTCTCCCCTCAGAGCAGAGATGAGTCATAGCTCAGTGTCTGTGTGTTAGAATCTTCTGTCATTGAGCTACCTTGATCGCGAGCAATTCCTTTTCCCCAATGGGGTAATTTGTCTCAGCGGTGGTGAGAGTTCTAGAAAAGAAAGCCACGGGGTGTAGCGGAGTATCAACCCCCATACGCTGCGATAGGACGCCCCCCAATCGCTACATGGGAGGCATCAACCTTCAATACGTAATGGTACTCTGGGTTTGGCAATTGCAGGATTGGAGCTGAGGTGAAACTTTTCTTCAGTATGGTGAAGGCCTTTTCAGCTTCAGGGGACCAGGAGAAGGCAGTATTGGAGCCTGTAAGGGCAGTTAGAGGCTTCACGATAGAGGATAAGATTTTTATAAACTACCTATAGTAGTTCGAGAACCCTAGGAAGCGCTGCAAGGCTTTCCTTGTCCGTGGAACTGGTCATTTTTGGATGCAATCTATTTTTGCTTGATCCATCTCTATACCGGAAGGTGAGATTACATACCCCAGGAATGATATAACGCGTTGTTCAAAGACACATTTCGACAACTTCACATATAGGGAGTGAGCCCTGAGTCGAGAGAGAATCCAGCGGACGTGTTTTCTGTGGCTTTCCAGATCCTTGGAGTAGACCAGAATGTCATCGATATATACGACAACACATACATCAAGGAGGTCTCTGAAGATGTCGTTTATCAGGTGTTGGAAAGTGGCTGGGGCGTTGCACAATCCGAAAGGCACGACAGTATACTCAAAGAGACCGTATCTCGTTTTGAAGCTCTTCCATTCGTCTCCCTGTCTGACTGATGAGATTGTAAGCCCCACGTAGGTCTAGTTTTGTGAAGATTCGAGAATCTTACAGTCTCTCAATAAGTTCTGGTATCAATGGGAGAGGGTAGCGATTTTTTTACTGTGACCTTGTTGAGCGCTCTATAGTCAATAATAGGTCTAAGGGAGCCGTCCTTGTTCTTCACGAAGAACATACCAGCACTGGCTGGTGAGGTGGAAGGTCGGATAAAACCTTTCCTAAGGTTCTCCTCCAGGTATCCTTTGAGGTGCACCAGTTCAGGTTCAGAGAGTGGATAGAACCGGCCTGTGGGGATGGTGCTTCCTGGTATCAGATCTATCGGACAATCATACGGCCGATGTGGCGGAAGGGATTCAGCCAACTGCACACTGAAAACATCTGCAAAATCTCTGTATTGAGGAGGTGCTTCGTCTTTGGCTACGAACATCAAAGGTGTTACAGCAAGTCTCGTTGCAATACCTAGATTGCAGTTGGAGAGTTCGCTCCTCCCATAGGAAGGTGGGTTGATGAAGCTTGAGCCATGGCAGACCCATTACGATGGGAAAAACTGGTGAGGAAATCACATCTAGTGACAGGAACTCAGTATGTGTCTTACCACAAGTGACTAGCAGAGGTTTGGTCTGGTAACAGATTGGGCCCAAAGGAGCCTTGGACCCATTTAAGAAACTGACAGACAATGACAATGGAGTGGTGCGTTTAACTTGGGGTATTTTATTTTGAATAACTAGTCTGTGGTCAATTAAATTTCCACAGGCCCCCGAGTCGATCATGGCCTCAGCGAAGATCCTCTCTTGTTCCCTTTTTTGGCGGCAGGATTGGCGGGAATTAAGGCACGTAACGCCTGGTTCTCATGTCGGACTGCCTGAACCGTGAGAGTCAGTGCTTCGACCTTCTGGGAGAGAGCCAGGACATAAGGGGTTAGTTCTGCTGGATCCATTAAGTTTAAAGGTTCCACTATTCTGTCATGCGCCCGTATTCCGTGAGGTGCGGTGGATCTCAGCTGTGGTCCTGACCCGTTTAAAGGTTTGTAGTGCGGTTGTCAGGCTATAATCCCAGGCGTCGCTCTCAATCACAAACTGAGATTTGGAGATTTAGACATCATGGACCGCAAACAAAATGAAGGTGGACTAATTCGGAGAATATTAATTCATATTCCCTCTAGACAAATACGGAAAGAAACAATAATGACAGAGAATTGGTTTTGCAAGGCAGTCTCTAGGAATAGCAAGCGGTTCAAGCAGAGGCAATCTTACTTAATGTACTTTTCGTTAAGGATAAGTGTTAAGGTACAAACTAGATGAAGATAGCTCCACTACCGTAGGTGGCAGTATAGTGATTACGTGAGAGTATAAGCAGCAATCCCAACAGTAGTAACTACTTGCGGTTTAGGGGGTAGACCCCGAGGCTTCAATGATCCGGACTCCAGTGGTTGAAGGTAGAAGCAGATGGTATTCGGTCTGGATGAGATGCCAGTAAGTGGAGATGTGGTGGAGGCTCCTGAGTAGTTGGGCGAACAACTCAATAGTGGAACGCCGTCCTTGCATTCCGAATCCATTTAAATACAGGTGGAACGCGGAAGAGGAACCTCGCGGCATGCCGTCACTTACGCGTTCCACACTGGAATGCATAACAGTACGCCCTCAGGGGAAGGAGGCGCCCTGTTACGTCCACGGCCGCAGCCTTCCAGGGTGGAAAGCAGACGGCTCGAGGAACAGATGCCGGAGCTGTTACACATATCTGCCTGGTGATACTCCTCACCATTTCCCAGAATGGTCTTATCATAGGGCAATCCCACCATATATATGAGAAAGTTCCTGCCCGCCAACAGCCCGGTTCATTTATATTATACATCCTGTGCATTTTCTGTGGGACCTGATACCACCGTGCTAATAATTTTATAATTCATCTCCATAGTTTTTGTATCCTATGGTTGTAGCCATAGCTAGTGCTAATATTTTCCGTTGCTCCTCTTGTGTGATTGTCTGTCCAAATTCCCTTTCCCAATTATTCAAATATACAGGTGCATTTGCAGTGCTTTATAGAAAAGTGATAAGCAATGTTGTGGTGTCTGTTGCGTTCCTAAAATAGACTCAAACTCTGTTTATATCACTTCCTAATCTCTGGGGCTTAGGTAGGGTTTGAATAAAATGCTGTAATTGCTGGTATCTCCACCAATCTAAAGGGTATGCTCCCCATTGCTCTCTCAACTCCCTAAGAGACCTTATTTCTGTTCCTGTCATGATATATCTAACTTTTCTGGTGGGAAGTATTCGTTCCCCAATAATGGTATAAGGGTCGAATTATACCTCCACCCGTTTCTCCTACACAGCCGATCCCAGGTCTTTAAGGTTGATGTTGTAAGGGGCAATGTGTTTATGAACATTTGTCTCTTTGGTGGTATCCAAATCATCCCTGCAAGAGTGGTCTCACTTGATACTGTCTCTAACTTCACCCAGCCTTTCTGTCCTATCCCAAACGTCCAATCTGCTATTCTAATCAATTGAGCTGCCAGATGGTATAACCTGAGGTTAGGGAGGGCCAATCCCCCCTCTTGTTTTGGTCTGCTCAGAATCTTTCCCGACAGTCTCGGTTTCCTATTTTGCCATATAAATTTAGAAATAACTTTCTGCAGTACTTGAAAAAACGACATGGGTACCTCAATAGGTATCATCTGGAATACAAATAATGCTTTTGGAAGAATCATCATCTTTGTCGCGTTAATTCTACCCATCCAGGATAGCTTCCGTATAGAATAGGAAGCCAGATCTAGTTAATTTTATTTAATATCGGGATATAGTTAGCTTGGTATAACCCCGTCAATCTAGGTGTTAAAATAATTCCCAGGTATTTAAGGCTCCTCTTCCATCTACAGGGGAAATAGGACATCAGCGCCTGCTTCTCTCTTTCTGAAACTGTCAAATTTAAAATCTCGGATTTATCTAGATTGATTTTAAAATTTGAGAGTTCTTCATATTCCTGGAATTCCCTTAGTATTCCGTAGTGTCGCTGTTCTGCCTTCTCTCGTTGCAATAAGACAGGCCGGGAACCCCCATCTATATGGGATATGTTGATCTATTAATAAGTCAGTGGCCCTCCTTCGTGCCAAGGTCTCGGGTGCCAGATCGACAAATGTCTGTATTTTCACCCCATTGATTTCCATCTCTTGCATTTTTCCGGCTTTCCATAATTTGTGCTTTATCTGTATAATAATGGAACCACACGATTTACATCCCTAAGGCTCTCTCCCCCCATTATTCTGGGATGCATTGCTCTATGTATTCTGTCAAAAATCATCTCTGTTGATGGTAATCTTTTTAGTAAGATATTAAAAGTCTCTCTGATTTTGCCTGGTAACTCCCGAGCCTCTATGGCTTCTGGGACCCCCCGCAGTCTCAAGTTGTTTCGTCTATTTCTGTTTTCATGATCTTCCATTTTATATAATACCGTTCTCGTTCTATTCTCAGTAATTCTACTCTGATCCTGCAGCTCCTGGATAGCTTTAGCATGTTCATCTAGACGTTCCTCCGTCTCCTCTACCCTCTTTAATATTTGCAACAACTCTGACTTGATTGTGGTAAGTCCGCTTTTATTGAGGCCTCCATATGCCCCAGCATGCTTGTCAGTTCTATTTTGGTGGGTAGGGATTGTGCTAAGGTATGTAGTGTTATAGCGGTACCTTGATGAGAGTCCTCTGAGGTTCCTGACATCTCTAATGAGCTGACTCGTCCGTCCGTGGTTACCCCCGTCTGATCTCCTTCATGCTCCGACAGCGGAACGGCGTCATCTGACTGTGCGCTCTCTCTTCCGTCCCGTCCGTGGTGTCTATGTTTCGATGGTTCCGGGGCCCAGAGACGCCTGATCGTACCCGTCCGAGATGTTTTGCCGGACGATTTTTTTTGCGTTCTCTTCCCCTCATTGTAGTAGCTCTGGTGTGGGGTACAGGAGCTGAAACAGGTCAGTCTTCTCAGGGTATGATCTTATTCAAACCGGCATGGGGGGTGCTCGTTGGAGCTGCGGCTACTCGCGGCCTGCCGCCATCTTAGGTAAGCTCCACTTCCCTCTGAATTTGCTCTTTTAGTGCAGCTGCGCCAATGTCTTTTTATCTGTTCTAACAGTCATACATGAGAAGAATGGTGGGGGGAGGAGGGACATGGGGGAACCTGGACTTGGGGCAGCAGAGAGTAAATGTGACCCAGGAGAGGGAAAGACACAGAACACAGATAAGTCTACAGTACTGGACAGGTGCACTAGATTCTAATACAGACACAGAACACAATGACAGGAGATTCTAACACACAGACACTGAGCTATGACTCATCTCTGCTCTCTGAGGGTATGGGGGGAGGAGAGGGGAAACATCTGATTGCAGTTTAGAGATAACAACCCTAAAAGGTATTGTGGAGGGAATTTTGAACTTCTAGGCCTTTGGCCTGTAAAAGAATCTATTAAATAAAGTATGAAAAACAGCCCTGTGACTTCTGAGAATGCACACACATGTACATGCCCACTGCACCTCCATATTACCACCAAAAACTCAATCGTTTACAAAGGTGTAAATGCCCTTTAACCCTTTCGCTGCCAAGCCCTCCGGACATTTTTCAAATCAGCTGGCCAAGCCATTTTTGAATTTTCTGCAATTTGTTCCTATTGATTTGATTTTTATTTTTTTTTGTGCACGGATACTGATTTTGGTGTGTTTTAACAATTGAATTGTGTATTTTTATCGGTTTAATATTAATTTGAGAAACATTTGCGCAATTATCGCAGGGCCTACAAATTTAGTATCACCATCTTTTTATTCTACCGGGCCTGCGCTTACAGAAAATATATGGTTTGGGGGGTCTTTTACAAACGCTAGCAACGCAGCAGTTGAAAATCAAATCAATAGGAAAAAATTGCAGAAAATTCAAAAATAGCTTGGCCAGCTGAATTGAAAAATGTTCCGGAGGGCTTGGCAGCGAAAGGGTTAATACAGTTCTAGGTTGTAATTCAGAATCCTTGTGAGGTTTTATTGCACACACTGTTACCTAAGATAACGAAAGATCAAGGGACCCAGTTTACTCTTATTATGGATACTAAACAAACTATTGCCCAGTCTTGGAAGTCTTCGGCCCTTAGTTTCCAGCAGTGAAGAATAGAGTCACAAACCCTATGATTAATGAACAATTATCAGCAATTCTAGCTGACTCTCATGGTAATTTTTTTTAAATGTGGGAACCTTGGACTACATATGCTAGCCCACATTACTTTGATGCAACCTTAGTGCCCTCTCCGCTCTGATTTTCTTTTGGGTTGTCCCTAACTACCTTTTTCTTGTGGCCTTTTTCCTTTTCCTTTTTTTCCTCTCTGGCTTTTATTATTTTTTTAGTATCGGTTTTACCTTATTGTTGTTTGAAAGGTTGGTAATTACACATCCATTAAGTCTGTTCCTGTGCAGTAACAGAATGTTGAAGGCTGATAGCGGGACCTGGAGTGGCGTGGTGTACACCCTGCAGTGTAACTGATTTAGTTCTTCCTTTTGCTATGTGGAATGTAGCAGTCTACCATGTTTCCATATGTTTTGCACATGTTATCGTTTCTTAAGGTTACAGAAAGATAGCACAGAAGGCGGTGAAAGAAGTTATTCAAATCAACCAACTTTGTTTAATTCATGCTATAATAGCTTGCTTTATTAGAATAAATGTAAATTATTAGTATCAAACAGGAGCACAACATCAAAAAACCCCTATAAAAAAAATTGACAACGTAGTCAATCACCACACACTTTAAAAACCTACAAGCAGTCCTCATCCACTTCACTCATTCTTACATATACAAGCTTATGGCCATCATAAATTGTTGCAAACAAAAAAAAAACTTTCCTTTTGATTTAGAACTGGTATGATATTGCAGTTATGTGTCAATCTTGTCAAAAAGCGAATAAAACACAGAAAAGGAGGGGAGAATCGGACCATGAAAAATGTATATATACTTTCTCCTTCATCAAATCACTTATGTTATCTTCTTACACAGAACCGTTTTTCACCTCCTTATTTTTCTTTTGTATCCATTTAAGTAGACATCTCTAGCCACCGCTAGACTTGTAACACTTTATGACATTCTTTCATTATGTAACTGAGTCAAAGTAGCCAACCTTCGAGATGAAAGACGGAAAGGATCACTCAATTTAGTCTGGCAGACCATACGGTTTCTTTTTTATGTTTGTTCTCCTCACTCCGTTCTCGCGAACAGATGCAAGTTAATTAGTGTCTCATTAGACCTTTAGACTTGGGCAATTGCACACTTTTAAGCACCACTTGTGCTTATGAGGTCAAAGCAATCCACTTAAAGCGTCTGGTGCTGTCTGCAGGTCTAATACACTGGAAACAGTCTTACATAGATCTGCACATTTAATCTTGCAGAGTTCTCGGGATATAAAAAGGCTATACTGAGTACCTTTTTAGATAATGTTCATCTAGCCAAGGTAGCGGTGTAGATCTTAGCCATTGTATCCAGCTTTTTTTCTTTAGATTCTTAGTTAACCATGTGGCAAGCCATGTATACCAAGAGTGATGGAGTCGGACTGCTTGCTCGATAGCGTTTACGCGTTTCGCCCCACCTCTTTCGGGCCTTCGTCAGAACGTAAGGAGGGGATGCTGGTCCATTTTAAATGAAACTCCATTACCTTTGACTCGTTTCTTTCAGCCCTCCGATATTTAGACATTCATACTATACAAACACAGGTTACTCTCCATATTTTTTTATTTTTTCAAGGTTTTTTCTTATGGCTTTTACTTTAAACAAGGTACAGGTTTAATATGGAATATTATAAGAATACCTGTAAATGAAACTCATTTAATCCTTGTAGTGACACTGTATTTAATTTATAAATGCACATTTTTTTCTTTTTGTTTTAAAATATATCAAAATCACCTCTTCGTTGTGGCAGGTTTAAAACATAAATTCCTCTTAATCTTTAGACCTTTTAGTTGACTACCATGACATTGTGCAAAATATTGGGCAATTGGGCTGTCTTTCTTTGTTTTTAATGTCCCGTTAATGTTCACCTATTCTTAAAGAAAAGAAAAAAAATCTGGAAAAGCCTGCAGGAACCAAGGGTAAATGAGTAACACCAGAGAAAGTGAGTAATCTCAAGCATACCTTCAGAGAGAGAGTGAGACAACACAGCAATCAAGGAGAGCCTGCACAATTGTATGCTAAAGGTTTGCATTAGTTCAGAAAGTGTAGTGAAAAAACTGTTTTAAATAGTTGTCAAATGGTTAACTACATAAATGTATAATGATTTTGTGCAGAAGGTAAATATACTAATTACAGAGGGGCGTGGCCGGGATGTGAGACCGAGCAGACGTGTCTCACTGCAGCTCCTGACATCCGCGATCAATCCTGACCTTTTAGCTGACTAAAAACCGGTCAGGATACTCATCCAGAACGATCGGGTGCTCCGGTGACTCCTGTCCTCTCCTTGATGCGTACCAGGAGGCGTTCGACCCGATCCCGAGCGAGCGGTGGCACTCCTAGTCTGTCTGCTGACACGTGCGCCGGTGCCATCTTGGCTGCCCGTACTGCTTCTCTCACCTCTGCGGGCACACAGACGACGGTGTGGGAGGAAATGGATCCGGATCCTGTGATGGTCCTGTAAGTGATGCACACTTGTCCCCACACTCCTCTCAGGACATAGGCCCCCTGGCTGCCACAACTGCTATACTGGCGGCCATAGAGGCTAGCAAGACCACCCTCATGGCCAGGATGGACACTCTGGCGACTGAATGTGGCCTGATCCGCCAGGACTTGGATAAGATGAGGGGTCGCATATCCACTGTGGAGACACGTGTGGGGGAGCTGGAAGACACCTCAGGGGGGCATACACAAGATATCCGCAACCGACAGCGCTCCTTAGCGCAATTGACCGCACGCTCGGAGGGCGCTGAAAACCGATTGCGGCGCAATAATGTGTAGGTAGTGGGGCTACCTGAGGGGATGGAAGGCTCAGATTCAACATCCTTTTGCGGAGTCATTCTTTAAGGAGCTCCTGGACCTCCGATCGGTCTTCATGGCCTATATTGTGGAGCGGGCACACAGAGTCCCTGCGGCCCCCTGGATCACCTCCTTGTCCGTTTTCTCGTCCGCCTCCTCAACTTCAGGGATAGAGATCTGATCCTTACTACTGCTAGGAGGAAGGAATCGGCGTTGCTGTACCGTAATGCCACAACAATGCTTTTTCCTGATTTTTTTACCGGAATTACAGAAAAGGAGACGCTCGTTCCAGGATGTTCGTTGGCGACAAGGGCCTGAAATACAGCATGCTTTACCCTAGTAAGCTGCGGGTGCAGTTTGCCGGTTCTACAAAATTCTTTGAGGATCCGACCACTGCATCAGACTGGCTGGACTCCATCCGTTAATATCAGGTCATATGGATTACGCTACGGGTCTGACCGCTACGTTGCCATGCTGTGGATGTTTCTGCCTACCTGCGGTATTGGACTGACCTTGTACAGTTATGGGGTCACCAGAATTATCCGGACATTGTGCTGAGGGTACATATACTCCTATAGGGAGAGATGGGGTAATGTATTTTCACAGTTAGTTCAGACTGAGTCTCCAGCATTGCCCTTGAATTGAGTATTGTGTTTTACTCTTAATACCTTGTATTTTGGGATACAAAGCTGCTCTACTAGTTATGGCTGTTAAGTGGAATAGCAGGGTGTTTTTTGGGATGTGTGGTTTTGTTTGTTATACTCTGATCGTTCTTCCTCCCCAGGTCTTGGCACATATACATGTATCAATCTGCTCCTCAAGACTCTCCAGATCCTCTGCTCTTACAGCGCTCTGATGGCAACTGATATTCAGATTGTCTCGTGGAATGTACGAGGCTTGAACTCCAAAATTTAAAAGAGCCTTGGTACTTAGATTTCTAAGCTCCTATAATCCCCATGTCCTCTTTCTGCAGTAAACTCACCTACTGGGCAATAAATTCTTGGCCCTACAGAAGGGATGGATAGGGAGAGCCTTCCACGCTACTTATTCCTCTTATGCAAGAGGTGTTACCATTTTATTTCACAAGAACTTCCCATGTATATTTCAGCATGTGATAACTGACCCAGAAGGTAGATACGTGGCGGTGCTGGTAGAATTTCAATCGCAGACGATAGCATTTATTAATGTGTATACCCCCCTTTCCAGGGAACGATTCTATATACTATTTTAGAAAAAGTGGCTCCCTATTCTCCTTCCCGGGTATTGGTGGCGGGGGATTTTAACAGTATACTTGACTACTCCTTAGACACGTCTAATCCCCACAGACCTGTCCATACTGGATTGAAGGATTGGGCGGAAGTGGCGGGTCTGACTGAGATTTGGCGCTGGAAACACCCCAACACTAAATCATATTCTTATCTGGCTCATGTTTCCGGCTCCTCTTCCCGGCTAGACTTGGCCTTTGCTAACGACATGCTATTAGGCCAGGTGCTGGAATCCACATACTTACCCGAGGGTCTGTCGGACCATCTACCGATTTCAGTTAGACTATCTGTGACTAAAGGACCAACGGCACACTCATGGCGCTTAGCACAGGCTTGGCTTTCAAATGAAACGGTTGAGATGGCACTGCGACCCCACATCTCTACCTTCTAGCCTATTTATAATGATTCGGCCCCTGAACCTGTGACCTGGGACGCCTTCAAGGCTACCACTAGGGGGGAATATAAATCGGCAATTAAACATGCTAGGACGGTCTAGCAATTTGACTTATCCCAGCTTCAGACACGGGAAGTTGAATGTGCGGCTGCTCACGCTGAGCTCCAAACCCCGGATACACTTTAAGCCTTACTTGGGGTCTGGAGAGAATTGCTTATGCATCACGAAACTCTGACCCACACAATTGTTACCAAACAGTCTGAAGGGTGATAAAAACGGGAAACTCTTGGCGGTGCTGGTGGCGGAGCAGAGGTCTAACACTGTTGTCCCCTGTATTAGGCGTCAGATGGCTCCCTAAAAACGCATCCGGGAGAAGTCCTCCGGGAGTTTGTTGCCTTCTATGAGGCTCTCTATCAGCGCATTCCTGATTATGGTGCCGACCTTTTGGCCAAACTATTGGAGTCGGTGGATATACCATGGCTCCCACACGCTGCTAGAGAGCTTTTGGAGGGTGCATTCTCGGAGGAAGAGATTCTTAGAGCCATTGCTTCATTTCCAAATAACAAGTCCCCAGGAACGGATGGGTTCCCAGCGGAATGGTACAAAAAATATGCTGAGAATCCGGTCCCTAGGCTTCAGGACTTATATGAGGCTTGCTTCAGCTCTGGTTCTTTGTCTCCCACTATGTATGATGCTCATGTGGTCTTAATAGCCAAACCGAACAAGGATCCATTGCTATGCTCCTCCTATAGGCCCATTTCACTTCTTAATATGGATCTTAAGATCCTCACAAAGGTACTTGCCACGAGACTGTCTCGGGTTCTGACCACTGTGGTGTCCCCGGATCAGATGGGCTTTATACCCCATAAATCTACGGATATCAACCTTAGAAGACTATATACCCACACACAAATTATTCACAATAACCCCGTCTCCAGAGCGGTTGTTTCTCTTGACCTTGAGAAAGTGTTGGACTCTGTGGATTGGACATACTTGCAGGCTGTCCTCGCTAAAATGGGCTTTGGCCCTGTGTTCTGTAAATGGATCAGGATTTTGTATAGTCAACCTAAGGCTGCCATTAAGATGGGGGGCTGCTCTCAAGTTTTCCAATCTTCCGAGGCACGCGGCAGGGGTTCCCGCTGTCTCCGGGACTGTTTGCCCTTGCGATAGAGATGATGGCGTGTGCCCTTCGCCATTCCAAGGCGATACGGGGCCTATGTGTTGGTGGACTTGAGGAGAGGGTGCCTCTATATGTGGATGATATGATCTTGTTCCTCGCAGATGTGGGCCCTTCTCTGGCAGAGTTCCTCAGAATCTTGCAGAGGTTCGCCACATGTTCTGGGTTGTTGGTTAACTGGAGCAAGTCCCAGTATCTCCCCATAGATCCTATTGACCACTCCTTGATTTTGCCCGACACTCAGTTACAGCAGATGACCACATTTAAATATCTGGGACTCACCATCTCTAATTATGTTTCGGACTTCATAGCACTTAATGTTAGCCCAGTCATTACCCAATTTAAAACCCGCCTTGCGGCATGGAGGAATCTCCCCCTGTCCCTAATTGGTAGAGTCAGCCTAGTAAAGATGAAACTCCTTCTGTTACTGCTTTACACCTTGCGCAACTCCCCAGTGTGGATTCAAAAAAAGATCTTTAAAATGATAGACTCCCTGATCTCTGAGTTTCTTTGGAATGGTAAGACGTGCAGGATTAAACTGTCAGTTCTACAACTGCCATGGGGGGAGGGGGGTTGGCGGTTCCAAACTTTTATTGGTATTTTTTGGCGTGCCAGCTGACGTTTGCTCACAGGTGGCACATGGTGGGGGACCCTGATCCAGCGGTCACCTTGAAGGCTGCCTTGGTGGGGTCCTATGAAGCTCTGAGACGTTTGGAGTACCCGGGCTGTCACTTCCCCTACCGTCAGGCACCATCTATGAGATCTGTTCTGTCATGAAGGCCTGGAACATAGCTGAGGTGAGGGTACTGGGACCTCTCCTGAATTTCTCCCCTCATACCGCATTGTGGAGAAACCCTTATCTTTAGTCACTTTGCTTCCATTTTAGAACCGGTGGCTTGGATTTCCAGGAAGCTCCTCACATTAAATGATATAGTTAGTGACGGGGGTCTGCGTCCCTTTGAGGATCTTAAAATAGCGCACTCATTGCCGAACAGTCATTTCTTCCGTTGTTTACAGTTGAGCCACGCCTTCTCTTCTCAGTTCCCTGAGGGCCGCCTGTCTCTATCCATCTCTGGGATGGAGTCCCTACTTCGTGTGGAAGGACTGGTTAAACCATTATCTACCATTTATAAATTGCTTTCACACAAGGGAGGGGGGTCCCTGGAGAGATGTAGAGGAGCTTGGATACATGACTGTTCAGGTATAGAGTTGGAGGATCTGGAGGAGCTATGGGGCACACATATGACCCCCTTAATCTCTGCAAGAGATAGGTTGATCCAATATAAAATTGTTCATCGTGTATACTACACACCGGCCAGACTTGCTACTATGCGTTCCACAGAGTCCTCTAGATGCTGGAGATGTCCCTGGGAGCTGGCAGATCTAGTGCATGTGTTGTGGTCCTGCCCTAGAGTTGAGAACTATTGGAGGGGGGTCATTGATGTGGCCTCGGGGCTATTGCAAACTTCCATTGCTGCGAATATCCAAACCTGTATACTGGGCCTCATCGATGATCTTGTTCCCTCGGTGGCATCCCGCACACTGCTCACATACCTGTTGTTCTATGCCAGGAAGCTCCTTATCCTCCATTGGAGGAAAGCGGAACCGCCTGATCTGGGGGCTTTCTTTGGTGCTATTTAATCACCACTAGGGTTTTTATTTTTTACTATATAGTGAAAAAAGAACCGAAAACATTTATTCTTACCCATATTTTTGGTCAAATATAAAAGATGAGGTCACGTCGGGTAAATAGACACCAAACATGTCAACCTTTTAAAATTGTGTGCGACTGCGAAATCACAATAAAATACTATACCCAAAATTGTCCATAGGTGACGCTTTAAAATCAAGCTGGTGAAGCAGAAGAGATCTGCTTCACCAGCGTCTCTGGAGGTTCTGTAGCCGGAGAGTGACAGCAGAATGCGGAAGTGAGGTAACATACCTCACTTCTGCACTGTTGCTCAGAGGGAGATCGTGTACTGATCTCTCTCTGATCTCCGTCTGAAAGCTGCAATGCTGGTCTTGGCCTGCCCAGGGAACAGCGGAGCTCGGGGACCAGCACTGCATGGGGGGGGGGGATCACTGCCTGGCTTTAAATTATGTTGAATCTGAACCTAGGGCTTTCGGTTCTTCAGCAGGCCCCATTTAAACCAATGAGAGGTTTCCTTGTCACTTGGTCTTCCTTCTGGAAATCACTTTGTCCTTCCTTTCTTCCCATAGTGGTTCAGCCTTACATCTTAACATGCACATTGTATTATCATAAATTCAGGCTCCTCGGCTTCACAAGGAGATTGTGCTACATTGTCTGCAAGTTGTCCAGGCTATTCGGGTCTGTTTGAATGTCACAATGTCTTTTAGAAAACCTGATGCCCTGTTTGTGATCCAGCAGGGATTCTAAAATCTCAAGATGGATGCCCCAGACTATTATTAAGGCATACATTTTGAAAGCTAACGTTTTGCTTTTTCAGATTAAGGCTTACTCCCCTAGAGCAGTACGCACCTCCTGGGCTTTACTGCAGCAAGCTTCTATGTCACTGTTTTGTAAAGCTGGGACTTAGTCCTCTGTTCACACATTTTCCTAGTTTTACCCAAGTGGATGTTTCAGCCTCTGTAGATGTGAGTTTTGGCCCTTAAAGTATTGTAGGAGGCCCTTTAAGGTATTTTTGATGGGGGGTGGTTCTTTTGTCCCTCCTTACTTTTAGGCCAGAGTGTATTCTTTTTGACAGGACTGCCCACCCTTTTGTGCTTACGGTCTTTGGACATCCCAGGGTAATATACCATTTCTGTATCCCTAAACAGATGGTAAACAGGTTTTTAGAACTTACCTTAAAATTCCTTTCGCAGAGTTCAGTTTAGCTCTATCTCCATGTTTTAGCCATAATGATTTTCTTAGTGCTTGCTTTAGCTGAAACATGACTGGTGTGGAAGGGTTTACAAACCTTGGGGCTGGTCTACATCCTTTTTTGCACTAGTGTCCAATTTTAATGCAGGGTAATACACGGTTCCTGTGTCCCCCAGTGTACTTGATAATTAGATTAAAAAATAGTTATGTAGACTGAGTACTGTGTGTGTCCGACTTGTTCTGGGTGAGGATTACACAGACATAGGAAAACTGAGGCCACACTAAGAAGCTCTTACCTCTGCATGTAAGTCACAAGATCATGGTCTATGATCTTTTTAAATCTTTATTTTTATAATTTAATAAACAATTACACAGTTGTTAAGACATCCAATATACTTCAGGTGAGCACCACATATGTTACATACACGTCTCTATAGTTCTACCTCTAGTAGTTGCCTCTTTTGTGTCTACACATTTTTAATATATGAACCAATAGTATGTATGGTCCAACAACCGTCAAGACAAAAAGGATAACAACAACAAAACAAAGCCTAACCAAACAAAACAACAACAACAACAAAAAGGAGAAGAAGGGAGGGGAAGGGAGGAGAGCGCAGAGATTCACCTGTGACATATATTTAATCTTTTATGTTTTTAGCTGGTCAATTGCTAGAGGGGAAAGTAGCCCTAAAGGCGCTCCATGGGGCCCATACGGTTTCGAATATTAATGTCCGTTCCTGTCTTGTCATAGTAAGTTTTTCCATCAGGCATAGATAGTCTACTTTGAGGATCCATTCTGTAGTTGTAGGTATTGTAGCAGTATTCCAGTATTTAGGAATGAGGAATTTTGCTGCGTTTAGTAGATGCGGTAGTAGCATTTTCCGATATCTGACATAGGATATATCTGATAGATGTAGTAGGCAAGCCCAAGGGTCGCTAGGGGCTGGTTGCCCCGTTATAGAAGTAATAAGTTTAATAATTTGCTTCCAATACGGTTTAATCTTGGGACAAAACCACCATATGTGCCCGTGGGTGCCTACTTGGCCACATCCCCTCCAGCATTCCGAGGAGTGAGATGGATGTATTGCGTGGAGTCTATCTAGGGTGTAGTACCACCTTGCCAATAACTTAAATGAGGCCTCTACTACGTGAGTACTAATAGAGGAAGCAGAGTTGAGGCTAAGGAGCCTCTTTTTCTGAGTACAAGTCAATGTATTACCCAAGTCTGCCTCCCAGTGTGAGATGTATGACGGATCTTGAGACGTCCACAAGGATAGCAATATTTTATACATTCGCGAGAGGCCATGAGATGGAGACTCTGTTTGTGACAACAAAGTCTCCAATGGCTGTAAATTTTTCAATGATCTAAGTGGTTTAGGGAGAGAGGAAATAAAGTGGTGTAACTGCTGATATCGCCAATTATCCCAAGGCCTAATCCTGTACCTCTTTTGTATTTGTTGCAATGTGTCTATCTGGCCAGAGTCTTGTAGGACCTCGTGTAGTTTGGGAAGTTTATTTGTCGACCAATGTCGTAAGCCTTTGTCCACAAGGCCTGGGGGATAAAATGAGTGTCCCCATAGGGGCAGTAATGGGGAGTTGTAAGGACCCACTAGTTGAGGGCATAGTTTTGACCATATAGTTAGAGTGGTCCTAGTCAATGGAGAGGTAGAGCTCGATAGCTCTCTATGTTCTGGTGGAATCCATGGTGTGATCAGTAATGACTGTTCTGCTAGTGAGAACTCCAGGTCCACCCACCACTTATTCCCCTTTTGGTAGGTCCAGTCTAGTACTCTGTTAAGCGCCACAGCCTTATAATATAAGATAAAGTCAGGCAGAGCCAGGCCATCCTCCCGTCTAGTCCTAACAAGAGTCTGCCGGGAGATCCTAGCTCTAGACTGATTCCATATATATTTATCGACCACTTTACGCAAGGCCCTAAGGTAGCACTCCGGCAAAGAGATAGGCACCGTTTGCAACAGATATAGCACCCTGGGCAAGACATTAATTTTAACGGCATTAATCCTTCCTGTCAGGGTTAGGGTCAGGGCCCAGATGGGTTCTCTTTAAAATATTATAAAACCTTTCGAACCACTCTTTTACCGTATTCATGCACATATTTAAACACTTTTCCCACCGGTAGACCCCCTGACCCTGCCACACTACATGCTCATATCTCTGTCTACCCTAAACCCGGTAAGGACCCAACTGCTTGTAGCAGCTACAGGCCTATTTCATTATTAAACGCTGATATTAAACTATTTGCAAAAATTTTAGCCAATCGCTTGGCTCCTTTATTACCCCATCTTATTTCAGCAGATCAGTCTGGGTTTATACCGGGAAGGGAGGCCAGAGATAACACACAACGGGCATTGACACTGGTTAACTACGCTTCCGCATCTACCCTGCCGACTATGATTCTTGCTACAGACGCTGAAAAACCGTTTGACAGGGTCGACTGTGACTACTTAAATATTACACTTGAACACCTAGGGCTAGGCCCAAGAATGTTACACTCAATTAAGACACTTTATCATAAATCCACGGCACAAATAAAGATTAATGGCAGTTTGTCACAAGTTTTTGAGCTTCATAACGGCACCCGCCAGGGATGCCCTTTATCACCCCTTTTATTTATACTGTCTTTAGAGCCTATGCTCATATCAATTCGGAATAACGTAAACATTAAGGGTATCGAAATCCTGGGCCAGGAGCACAAGATAGCGGCATATGCCGATGATATTCTTTTCTTTGTGAGACAGCCCAGGACTACAATTCCTAATCTACTAAAGGAATTTGAACAATTCGGTAAGGTATCAAATTTTAGTATAAACTTACATAAATCAGAAATAATGAACCTTACAGCGTCACCTCCTGAATGTCAACATCTACGCAGTGCGTTACCCTTCACTTGGAAATCATGTAAGCTGAAATACCTGGGCATACATTTGACTGTTAAATTCTCAGATTTGATGAAGTACAATTTCCCCTCCTGAATAATATAAAAACAGATCTGTTGAGGTGGACAAACGACCGTCCTTACCTAACCCTGACAGGATGGTCTATGATCTCATAGAATAATAATAGTTATTACAGTGGCAAGAGCTTTGAAGTGTAGCCTCCATTTTTCTGAGCTGCAGGTCGGGGTGAGCCGATGCTGAATGTGCTGAGGATATTGGCCTAGAATGGAAACTCTGTTTATAGTGTGTGTATGTGTATGCATGCATGCACACCTGATGGGGGTTGTGTTGTTCTGGGGGGGGGTTGGGGGGGGGGGGGGGGATTCTCTTGGAATCCATGATGTATGTGTGTCTGCCTGGACTCTGGGTGATGGATGCGTGTCTGCCTTGTCTCTGGATACCTGTATGCATTTACCTTTACTGCGAATGGGGGAGGGAGTTATGTGCATGTGTCTGCGCTGATGCTGGGTAGGCTGTGTGTGTGTGTCTGCTATTACTATGGGTATGTGGATGCATCTACCCTTACTCTGGATGGGGGAAGGGTGTGTGTGTCTGTCTGCCTGGCCTCTGGAGGTGGTGGTCTGCCCTCATATTGGAAGAGGGTGGGGAGGGGGGTGTCTGCCAGTATTCTGAATAGGGTGCATGATTGTCCTTAATCTTGGGAGGGGGGGGGGGAACCTTTTTATCTTGACTTTGGATTGGGTGCTTGTTTATCTGCACCACCCACTAACTAACTTACTCACTGCCCAGGACATTGTCATTTATGTAAAAAACAAAATAGCCACAATTTGGGATCAGATCGCCACTGTCCAGTCATCGTCCCCTATTAATGTACCAGACCCACTTGTTACTTTCCTCTTTTGACCCTGTCACCACAGAGGAAGTTACAGTGAGGATAATAATTATTTGATCCCCTGCAGATTTTTTAAGTTTGCCCACTTACAAAGAAATGAAAGGTCTATATTTTTCATCATTGGTGTATTTTAAATGATAGAGACAGAATATCAACCAAAAATACAGAAAAAACACATGATACAAATGTTCTAAATTGAGTTGCAGTTCAGTGAGTAAAATAAGTATTTGATCCCCAAGCAAAACATGACTTAGTACTTGGAGGAGAAACCCTTGTTGGCAAGTACAGAGGTAAGACATTTCTTGTAGTTGGTTACCAGGTTTGCACACATCTCGGGAGGGATTTTGGTCCACTCTTCTTTACAGATCTTGTCTAAATCCTTAAGGTTTCTTGGCTGTCGCTTGGCAACTTGAAGTTTCAGCTCCCTCCATAGATTTTCTATAGGATTAAGGTCTGAAGATTGGCTAGGCCACTCCATGACCTTTATCGTGCTGCTTCTTCTTGAGCCACTGCTTTGATGCCTTGGCGGTATGTTTTGGGTCATTGTCATGCTAAAAGACCCATCCACGACCCATCTTCAGTGCTCTGGCTGTGGGAAGGTGGTTCTCATCCAAGATTTTACAGTACATGGCCCTGTCCATTGGCCCCTCAATGCGGCAACGTCAGCCTGTACCTTTAGCAGAGAAACATCCCCAAAGCATAATGTTTCCACCTCCGCGCTTGACTGTAGGGATGGTGTTCTTAGGGTATTCCCTACACTCCACTGAAACCGCCCTCCTAAAACTCACTAATGTCTTACTGACGGCTAAAAACAATGGCCACTACTCTTTACTCTTGCTATTAGACCTTTCTGCAGCTTTTGACACTGTTGACCACCTGCTCCTCAAGAACTCCACTCGCTTGGCCTACATGACTCTGTAGTGGTCCCCAAGGCTCTGTCCTTGGCCCCCTTCTCTTCTCCATCTACACCTCCTCCCTTGGTCAGTTAATAACCTCACATGGCTTCCAATACCATCTCTATGCCGATGACACTTAAATCTATCTTTCTACTCTACAACTCACCCCCTCAGTGTCCTTACATGTCGCTAATCTACTAATTGACATATCAGTCTGGATGTCACTTCTTACAACTAAACCTTTCAAAAACTGAGCACATGATATTTCCTCCTGCCCGTGCACCTTCCCCCAACTTTTCCCTTGAGATTGATAACACCGCTATTAAACCCTCCCCGCATGCCAAGGTGCTAGGTGTCATCTTTGAGTCGGACCTCACCCTTCTTCCTCACATCCAATCACTATCCAAATCCTGCCGCCTTCGCAACATCTCCAATCTCCTCATCAATGAAACCTCAAAACTACTCATCCACTCGCTTGTTATCTCTCGTCTTGACTATTGCAACTCCCTCCTCATTGGCCTACCACTACACTGGCTATCCCCCCTTCAGTCTATCGTGATCGCTGCTGCTAGACTTATTCACCTAACCAACCGCTCAGTGTTTGCAACCCCCTCTGCCAATCCCTCCATTGGCTTCCAATAACCCAAAGGATAAAATTCAGAATATGAAAAACCACTTATAACCAGGGGCAGAGTAGTGGATGGCTTTGTATCTCAAACCTTGTCTCAAAGTAACCATCCCCCCTGCTCTTCCAAAGAACCCTTGCTTTCCAGCTCCCTCATCAACTCCTCCCATGCTCGCCTCCAGGACTTCTCTCCCATCCTCTGGAACTCTTTACCCCAACCTGTCCATCTATCTCCCACTCTGACTTCCTTTAGGTGACTCATAAGACTCATCTCTTCAAGGAAGCCTATCCCACCTCAAACTAACCACTCAACCATTACATTCTTAAACCATTCATCCCCACACATTCATCTCCCTTCATTGACTGTCATTACACACATATCAGTGTGTAATGACAGTCAGTCCAGCTTCCCCTAGTTACTAGGCAACCTGAAGACGCTGGACTGTCATTACACACTGAGAACCCGGCGGAGCCGCAGTGATATGGCGGCTCCGCCGGGGTCTCAGTGTGTAATGACAGTCCAGCGTCTTCAGGTTGCCTAGTAACTAGGGGAAGCTGGACTGACTGTCATTACACACATATCAGTGTGTAATGACAGTTCAGCATCTCCTGGTTACCTAGTAACAGATTGAGGGCTCTGTGTCCTCAATCTCTTTTTCTATTTTAAAAGGGAAATATCAGGGGTCTCTATAGACCCCTGATATTTCACCGACGCCCCCAACAGTTAAGTATAAACATATTTAATAAAAATAAATAAAATATAAGAAAATTAAAAAGTTTAAAAAATGTGAAAAGATTAGAAAAATTAATTTTCGGTTTCGGCCTGACATTTTTTATTTTTTTTATTTTCAGTTTTGTTTCGGTTCTAAATATTTCAGTTTGGTGCATCTCTACCAATAACAATAGACATTCTTCGTACAAATAGTTTCACAACAAGCACAGAATATCAACTAAGTGGAGCACACATTAAAATGGTGAAAACGATACTGTATGTTGGAATACCATATGATATGTTTTATGGATCACTGGGTATCAAAGATGAGAGGGTTTCAATGGAGGATACCCATGGTCCTCATATCTTGTTGAACTAATGGGTATGTTCTCTATATTTGTAAACGAGCAGGCTGTTACCGAATGTATCCATTCTGAAGGAGACGGGGAAGGGTGGGAGGTGCTTTTTTTTTGGGGGGGAGATGGGGAATGAAGGGTCATCTAGGAGTCCAGGTATGCACACGGATAATAACCTCACATGGCTTCCAATACCATCTCTATGCCGATGACACTTAAATCTATCTTTCTACTCTACAACTCACCCCCTCAGTGTCCTTACATGTCGCTAATCTACTAATGCGTCACGGATGTTAGGCAGAGCTATTGTTTTCTGTAGGAGACTAGTAACATTGCACACAAATTTCTGAATAAAGGTGCATTGCCACATACCTTGTAGGAAAAAGATATCAGCACCACAACCCTTAAAGCATTGTGTGTTGGAGCATATACTAATTTTAAGTAGTTTACAGGGCATGTAATAGGTTTGGTTGAATAATTCAATCACCTTATCTCTAGAGGAGCTCGCTTGTCATGTATGTGTGCTTAAATTCTGAACATTTTTTAGAGTTGGTTTGTGGGGTTAGATTTGGCTACCTTTCTTTAGCCTTGTAATATGTCTAGTTAAAAGCAAGCTGTCTATATATAGTGGGGAAAGGAGACAACCACTTAAACCTTTATACAGTTTAAAAAAGAGTAACAATGGTTCACATTGACCGTTTGCATTGTGGCGCAAATGTATATAATAAAGTACAGATGAGGAATAAATTCATGTTCTATTTTTAAAGGCTATCTATATGGGTCTCTCGTTGTATAGTAATATCAAAAATTATGCATTTTCGCCATAAAGAGATCCCACTATAGGACTATCAATATCCAAAATGGTTATTAAATAATTGTATTATCTTAATTCATCAACCATATAAATATAAAAACATGAAAAATTTGTTAATCTATCCTTTGTCCTAACCACGGCTTTGTAATATTAAGTATCCCATATAGGTTATTATGATTACAAACTGTGAATGACTGGCAACTGTATCCAGATGGATATCGCTGTTCATAAACCTTGTGTTATATATCACATTACCTTTACTACGCACTTGTCCTTGAATCCAGCAAAATTAATATCAATTCCACATGTGTTTGAACATCCTTTTATTTAGTGATTGTGTAAGTGGGTTCCATTTAGTTGGTAGATATCTCAATGAAACATCCAAACATTCATACAGATTAGTTGTGCAAACTTGCACATAGAAATTATGTTCAGATATACTCAAGGGCATAGGTATAGCACAACCGTCCCACTGTATTTCTCTTTTATTGATTCACTTAGCAAACACTGTCTCCCACAAGAGTGGAGCAAAGTCTCCATCTGTAGGTGAAAACACAATCTTCTGCCCTAGAGAAAATTTATCATTTGCAATTGTCTATATATCAAAGACAACCCGGTAGAGGAAGATATCCATGAGATATCTACCAACTAAATGGAAACCAACTGATACAATCACTACACAAAAGGATGTTCAAACACATATGGAATGGATAATAATTTTGTTGGATTCAAGGACAAGTGCGTAGTATAGGTAATGTGATATACAACTTCCTGTGCACAAGGTTTATCAACAGTGATATCCATTTGGATACAGTTGAGGTCATAACCTATATTTATTATTACATAGCCATGGTTAGGACAAAAGGGATAGATTTTTAACACATGTTAAATGTTTGTCTGTATATTTGTATATTTATATGGTTGATGAATTTAGATAATAAAATTATTTATTAACTATTTTGGATATTGATTGTCCTAAAGTGGGATTTCTTTATGGGGAAAATGCATTATATTTGAGATTGAGAGTAGTGATTAGAGATCAATTAAGAAGCTTTTGTCTGAAGCAGGCCTTTTATGTACTCTGTAAAGAAGAGTTACAATGGTTCAAATTAACCATTTGCATTGTGGTGCAAATGTATATAATAAAGTACAGATGAGGAATAAATTCATGTTCTATTTTTTAAAGGCTATCTTGGGGGGAGGGCGGGTGCACTACTTTTGGAGTTCAAAGGTTAGCCGCTTGTTTATGTCTAGGGGTATTGTGATAAGGAGTTTTACTTACCTAATCCCCACTTCTCTGGCAGTCAGCGCTCACCTCTGTCCCAAATGCTCCAACTTGTGGACTGTGCGTTGGCGTCCCCACATATAATACAGAGCTGTGAACTATTAACTGCCAGTGCAGAGGGGGAAGAGGCTGCGAGCGCTGGTTTTGGAGCCAGCAGGAGCAGTGATCAGGTAAGTTCCTTGGACAAGTAGTTTTTAAAAAAAATTTCCACACCCCTGTCCATTTCCATATAATGATCAACAATTTAAAACCATACACGTATTGGTGGTTCAATCTGTGTTTTTTTCCAATAACGCAGGATATTAGCCTTGGCGGCATTTAAAAGAAATGGTAGGAGAGATTTCTTATACGAGCTGATTGGAAGGGCTGTACAGTGAAAAAGACAGACCCAAAAATCTGAAGGCACTTCTATCCCTGTTATTTGAGTAATGTAAGAAATAACTTTATGCCAGTATTGCTGAATAGCTGGGCATGTCCACAATAGGTGGGCTAGAGTTCCCTACGATGCACAATTTCCCCAGCAGGCAGTTGTATGGTCTTTAGAAGATTTTACCAATACTGAAGGAATATGGTGCCAGCATGCTATGCGTTTTTTAATTACTTTCTTTCTGTTTAGAACTAATTGAGCATTTAGTGACATGAACGTAAAATCTTAGCTTTTTTGATCATCTGACAACATACTATTAAAATAATTTCCCCATTGTGATATAAAAGATGGAAATTCTGTGATAATTCAAGGAGGATTTTATAATAATGTCAAATTACATGATGTAGGTGTGGTGGTCTTTGTAACAATTGCTCATTTGGGTTTAATTTATCTATGTTTCTGAGAGGTTTAGTCAATATACTAATGAAATGTGAAAGTTGTTGATACCAGGAATCCAAAATATATTATTGATTAAGCAAAATGTTCGATTAGTAAGTAATTACAAAAATAGCACGGGGGAGATTGTTTTTCCTTCAACTTTTCAAAGGACACTAGCCTATTGGAGACCTTGTCCAAAATGTCTCTGAAGTGAAACATACCTCCTAGTTTGCCACACCTGCACCCATTCTTGTGAAATGCCTGAATGAAGCCCGGGATTCAATAGAAATTAAGAAGATTGCTCAGCTGCTAAACGATAGGAGTATTTGACCCTATTCCATATATCAAACATAAGAACCATAGAAGAAAGTAAACTAGCCTTAGGAAGTTGAAATGGCAGAGACCACAATAAAGCATTGGGATGAATCGATGCAAGCCACAGACACTCTATTGCAGCCCAGCTAGTAGAGTGAGTATACAAAGTAAAAGTTGGTATCGCCCTCAATTGAGCTGCAAAATAATATTTAGAGATCTGTGGCAATGCCAATCCACCTCTAGCAATAGAGGCAGAGTATCTGTTGTGAAATAGATATCTCTTACCATCCCATATAAAGTTTAAAATATCCCTCTCTAAAGATCTAAGATCAGAAGCAGGTATCCTTACTGGTAAAGTTTCAAAATGATACAATAGCTTAGGTAATAGTTAGTTATTTTAATTGATGCAACTCTACCTGTAAAGGACAATCCTAAGGATCTCCAACGGTGCATTAGGGATCTTAAAGACTTAAGAAGTGGTTTATAATTACCTGCAAGAGAGAAGTTTTGGGAGTGAGATGAATTCCTAAATATTTCAGTGAAATTTAAAGTGAATGCTTGTGTATGGATTCCAAGATACGGATTTGCGAAAAAAGGGCTGCAACCTGACTCAGGCGTTCCTTTTACTTTCTAGCGCCATAGAAGATCAAGCTTCCCCGTATGACAACTTTATGTTTTAGGTGGTAGGGGATACAGTATCCCCAAAATTGTTCTTTTTTTATATCTCTTTGGATTGCCTTTTGAATTGTTGAGTATCCAACTATAGGGTTGGGGTACATAAGAGGAAAGGAAAATAGATACAGTAATGGGCAAATGATCAGATAGTCATGGGAAGAATAAATTAATTCAATAAAGTACCGTATTTTGCGTTCCATAAGACGCACCGGACCATAGGGACGATATCATAAGGGACGATATCACGTCAAACAGTGGAGAAGATGTGGAGACCTTATGGCTAGAGCTCGATATGGCAGACTCTAGCCGTAAACTTATTGTGGGTACTTGCTATAAGCCTCTGAATATAGGGGAGGAGGGGGAAGCAAATCTACACTCCCAAATAGAAATAGCTGGGAGGGAGGGCAATGTAGTCGTGATGGGCGACTTCAATTACCCGGACATCAATTGGGCTAATGGTACCTCAGGATCGACAAAGGCGGGCCGATTTCTGAACTTGTTGCGAGACAATTTCTTGGAACAGATGGTGGAGGTTCCAACTAGGAAAAATGCCATCCTAGATTTAATAATTACTAATAATGGGGAATTAATCGAGGATATTGTAATTGGGGAGACAATGGGTAGTAGTGATCACAATGTGATTGCTTTCAATATTAAATACAGGAAAGGAAAGAGGGCGGGACGTACAAGAACCCTTAATTTCAGAAGGGCAAACTTCGATAAGTTGCACAAACTAGTGGGGGAAATAAAATGGGATAACTCCTTTCACAACCTAAAAACTCAGACCAAATGTGGGACTGCTTCAGGAACACATTACATATTGCCATTTCAAAGTGTATACAATTGGGTAACAAAAGATCAAAGAGCAAACCGATATGGCTAAATAAAACTACATGTTAAGGCAAAGAGAATGGCATTTATAAAATATAAGATGGCAGGGACGGCATTGGCGTTCCTTAAATACAAGGAATGTAACAAAAAATGCAAACTAGTAATCCGTGAAGCTAAAATAGAATTACTAAAAGCATATCGCCGCAGATAGTAAAAAAAAAACCTAAAAAATTCTACCAATATATTAACCGTAAAAAGGTAAGAAAGGAGCAGATAGGCCCAATAAAGGACGAAAACGGGAAGTTACTCACAAGTGACAAGGAGAGGGCCGGGGCGCTGAACAATTTTTTCTCCTCAGTATACACTCAGGAGGGAAACTGGTTCGATGTATGTGATAAAACACATAGTTCATAATATACCACAATGGTTGACGGAAAGCGGAATAGAACATAAACTTAAAATGCTCAATGCAAATAAAGCAGTTGGACCAGATAACCTTCACCCCAAGGTACTTAAGGAATTAAGCCAGGTTATAACAAGACCATTATTCCTAATTTTTAAGGAATCCTTAGTGAATGGTAGGGTACCATGTGATTGGCGGAGGGCTACGGTAGTTCCAATATTCAAAAAGGGGGCTAGATGCCAACCAGGGAACTATAGGCCGGTCAGTCTAACATCGGTAGTTTGTAAACTGTTAGAAGGTATAATTAAGGACTATTTGGTAAAATTTGTTAAGGATAA